>NC_046001.1:5559682-5657182 GCF_010909765.2 Amblyraja radiata
TTCAACACAGACATTGTGGGCCGAAGGGCCAGTTCTGGTGCTCCCTTGTGTTCTATGTTCCAATTGACATACCAAACGCAGACGAGTTCATTCGTTCAACAAGTGATAGGAGCAGAATGAGGCCATTCGGCCCATCAAGTCTACTCCGCCATTCAACCATGGATGGTGAGAAAAACATTTTTTACACAGAGAGTGGTGAATCTGTGGAATTCTCTGCCACAGAAGGTAGTTGAGGTCACAGTTCATTGGCTATATTTAAGAGGGAGTTAGATGTGGCCCTTGTGGCTAAAGGGATCAGGGGGTATGGAGAGAATGCAGGTACAGGATACTGAGTTGGATGATCAGCCATGATCATATTGAATGGCGGTGCAGGCTCGAAGGGCCGAATGGCCTACTCCTGCACCTATTTTCTATGTATCTATGTTTCTATGGCTATCTCTCCCTCCTTACCCCATTCTCCTGCCTTCTCCCCATAACCCCTGACACCCGTGCTAATCAAGTCTAGCCTTGTTCACATTGCTATGCACTGTGAATCCCGCTGCTTCTCCCCGCAGTGTGTTCGAGGGGACCTCAGACACACTGAAAAACGCACTACCCAGTTCCTGTACAAGCTTCTGTTGTTCATTTTCCACAGCGACCTCATGTACAGTGAACCTCACCAATACATAGTATTTGCCACTTGTCAAATTAATTTACTCCAGATTAGTTACAACCGATCGATACTTTGTTCCCGCGACCACTTTGCCTCTTACATAACAACCCTTATATTCGTGTAAACGCGTGCGAGTTGTGTTCCCATGTAGATGCTATCAACTGCTTAATGGGAACAGGCTCGTCGGAGCGGTGCCCCTTTGAAGAGGGCGGCGATGCACACACACGCACCCGTGTACTTTTAAGAGAACAACACTTCAAAATCCATAGACTATATTCCTATGAGTGCGCACCCCAAACTCAATCCATGCCCCATGGTTTCACACTGAACGTATTTAGCACAACAACAGGGGCTGGAGAGAGGAAGATCTTTGACATAATAAAACACACACAGATGTTGGCGATGAATTTCAGATGTGCGTGGGGCTCTTGGTTTGGTCGGAGCTTGAAGGTACATTGTGGTTGATTCGTAATAACCCCGAAACTCCCATCACGTCAACATCTGCAATTAACTCGGAGCAAATGCACGACACAATCTCCAGGATGTTAGTCAGAGATGTGATGAATAGCTGCCACCAATTCAGGCAATGCTGTCTAAGTAGATGTATCTGTGTTGCTATTCCACGCCCCCCCATCCCCGAGATTTTTTTGGTGTGTGTGTGTGGGGGTACAAAATTCTTAAGGGGTTGGACAGGCTAGATGCAGGAAGATTGTTCCCGATGTTGGGGAAGTCCAGAACAAGGGGTCACAATTTTAGGATAAGAGGGAAATCTTTTAGGACCGAGATGAGAAAATCATTTTTTACATAGAGAGTGGTGAATCTGTGGAATTCTCTGCCACAGAAAGTAGTTGAGGCCAGTTCATTGGCTATATTTAAGAGGGAGTTAGATGTGGCCCTTGTGGCTAAAGGGATCAGGGGGTATGGAGAGAAGGCAGGTACAGGATATTGAGTTGGATGATCAGCCATGATCATATCGAATGGCGGTGCAGGCTCGAAGGGCCGAATGGCCTCTACTCTGCACCTGTTTTCTATGTTTCTATGTTTCTATTTTATTGGCATTTGCCAAGTGTTACTGTAAGATTCTACAGGGTGCGTACACTCTGTAGTTCCCCTTGAACTGCCCGCTGGTAACTACCACCTCATTAACGTGCCTTGCAGGGTTCCGCGAAAGCGCTTTCATGTTCTCCCTGCTCGCCGCAGGGGTCACACATTCGGTGGCCACCGCCTGCAGCCTGGGCAAGCTGAACGGCTGCGGTTGCGACCAGAGGCGGACGGGAGGAGAAGAGGACCAGAACCTGCGCTTCAAACTCTACCAGCTCCGGGTACAAGCCTTGACCCAGGGCCTCCCCGTCTCCATTCCCAAGCCCGAGGAACGTTTCTCCGGGATCCAGGACTCCTGGGAATGGAGCGACTGCAACCACGACATTGAGTTCGCGGAGAAGTTTTCCAGGGACTTTCTGGACTCGAGAGAGACATCGAGGGACATCCACGGGAGAATGAGACTCCACAATAACAAGCTGGGAAGGCAGGTAAGCAGCCCGCGGTCACTCATTCTCAGTGATGTCCCCCCCCCCCCCCCCCCCCCCCCCTTGTCATAAACAAGACCCACTGTCTACAAAAGTGAACTTCAGTGTCCTGAGCAGAGACAGGGAGATATGTGTGTCCGCGCAATATACTGGGAGAAGCCAAGATCCTCCATTTCAACCATAGAAGCATAGAAACATAGAAAATAGGTGCAGGAGTAGGCCATTCGGCCCTTCGAGCCTGCACCGCCATTCAATATGATCACAGCTGATCATCTAACTCAGTATCCTGTACCTGCTTTCTCTCCATACCCCCTGGGGGGGTTGATGCTGCTGCTTTGACTGCGCTAAAGTGCATGCTCCTCTTGCTCCAATGTGCATTGGCCAGCGCTAAAACGCTCATCAGTTCCTGTTTTTGCTGCATTTATGCGTGTGGGAAAGAACTGCAGATTCGGGTTTAAATCGAAGGTGGACATCTTATGTCTAACATTGCTGCAGAACCTTTTATTTCCAGAAATACGTTTACGCAATTATAGCTAATGTGGTTACTACTTGTGTTGAGATATTCCAGCAGCCAGCATTTCTGTCAGGCAGTTCCCTGGGATCAATGATGACTTGGTTGTGCAGTGGGTTGCGAGGAGACTGGGGGGGACAATGTCACCCCTGTAGCCTGGTACTTCCACGGATGGAGTTGGTGGTGGGTGGCGCGAGTGGAGGGGGTGGTGGTTTACGATAGTTTTGTCACCCTCTTCCTGCGCTCCTGACAAGTGAAAGCTCCTGAAAGCTCGCAACGCCAATCCGAATGCTTCTTCTCCATTTTCAGCAGTCACGGGTGGGGCATTGCCACAGGTTGGCGGGGGGGGACACACGTTACTCTTTCTCACAGAGGCTTTGAGAACACCCTAGAACCCTTTACTTTGTCCACCTCTCAATCTGTCGCCATTGCAGATATTGGAGTAGGGTTACCTTGCGAATGATGTGGCCTTCCCAACGTTACTGACCCGCTGAGTTACTCCAGCACTCTGTGAAAAGTCAACTATCCACGTTCTCCACAGATGCTGCCTGACCCGCTGAGTTACTCCAGCACTCTGTGAAAAGTCAACTATCCATGTTCTCCACAGATGCTGCCTGACCCGTTGAGTTACTCCAGCACTCTGTGTCTATCTTCGGGAGGAGAGTCTTGACTTGTTCCAGCTGCATGTGCCATCTTGTTGGCATCTTCATGGGGTCAAAATGTCTGCCGTTAATTTGGGGCCGTGTTTGAGAATGCAGAGCTAATCCATTCACAAGGGCAAACTGAAAATGCATCACGAAGGAGTGTAAATCAAGTCAAGTCAAGTCAAGTCAAGTTTATTTGTCACATACACATACGAGATGTGCAGTGAAATGAAAGTGGCAATGCTCGCGGACTTTTGTGCAAAAGACAAACAACCAAACAACCAAACAAACTATAAACACAATCATAACACACATATTCTTTTACATAATAAATAATGGAAGGAAAAACGTTCAGTAGAGTTAGTCCCTGGTGAGATAGGCGTTTACAGTCCGAATGGCCTCTGGGAAGAAACCTCTTCTCAACATCTCCGTTCTCACAGCATTGCAACGGAGGCGTTTGCCTGACCGTAGCAGCTGGAACGGGTGGGGTGGAAGGGGTCCGTTGCAGGGGTGGAAGGGGTCTCTCACGATATTGTTGGCTCTGGAGTTGCACCTCCTGATGTATAGTTCCTGCAGGGGGGCAAGTGAAGTTCCCATAGTGCGTTCGGCCGAACGCACTACTCTCTGCAGAGCCTTCTTGTCCTTGGCAGAGCAATTCCCAAACCAGATGGTAATGTTCCCGGACAAGATGCTTTCCACCGCCGCTGCGTAGAAGCACTGGAGGATCCTCGGAGACACTCTGAATTTCCTCAATTGCCTGAGGTGGTAAAGGCGCTGCCTTGCCTTACTCACGAGTGCTGAGGCGTGTGATGCCCATGTCATATCCTCGGAGATGTGGACTCCCAGATATTTAAAACAGTTCACCCTATCCACAGGATCCCCATATATCCTCAATGGAGTGTACGTCCTCGGATGATGTGCCCTCCTAAAGTCCATGATCAGCTCCTTCGTTTTTTTGATGTTCAAGAGGAGGCTGTTATCCTGGCACCAGAGTGCTAGACCAGCCACCTCCTCCCGGTAGGCCTTCTCATCGTTGTCTGAGATCAGGCCCACCACCACAGTGTCTAATCTAAGGTTCAAGAAGGAACTGCAGATGCTGGAAAATCGAAGGTAGACAAAAATGCTGGAGAAACTCAGCGGGTGCAGCAGCATCTATGGAGCGAGGGATATAGGCAACGTTTCGGGATGAAACTTCCTTCGCTCCATAGATGCTGCTGCACCTGCTGAGTTTCTCCAGCATTTTTGTCTACCGTAAATTTGAGGTTGGTGTGGGACTGAGATTTTTAGTCCGTTAACAATTTCTAAACTAACCATTTAGCTGTAATGCATGTTCTGACCCTTGCATAGCTCACTTTAATCAGAGGTGCTATGGTCAGTGTTTCCAAACAATGCAGAGGTTAGACCTCTGCCTTGTTCTAATTAGAGAGAAGTGTTGAGTATTGATCTCTAATGATTTACATATTCATATTACCAGGAAAAACTATGAATGTGGATATTAATTGATTGATTGAAAGATTGAAAGACATTCTTGCCATAAAGGGAGTACAGAGAAGGTTCACCAGACTGATTCCTGGGATGGCAGGACTTTCATATGAAGAAAGACTGGATAGACTCGGCTTGTACTCGCTAGAATTTAGAAGATTGAGGGGGGATCTTATAGAAACTTACAACATTCTTAAGTGGTTGGACAGGCTAGATGCAGGAAGATTATTCCCGATGGTGGGGAAGCCCAGAACAAGCGGTCACAGTTTAAGGATAAGGGGGAAGTCTTTTAGGACCGAGATGAGAAAATCATTTTTTACACAGAGAGTGGTGAATCTGTGGAATTCGCTGCCACAGAAGGTAGTTGAGGCCACAGTTCATTGGCTATATTTAAGAGGGAGTTAGATGTGGCCCTTGTGGCTAAAGGGATCAGGGGGTATGGAGAGAAGGCAGGTACAGGATACTGAGTTGGATGATCAGCCATGATCATATTGAATGGCGGTGCAGGCTTGAAGGGCCGAATGGCCTACTCCTGCACCTATTGTCTATGTTTCTATACAGCACAAAAACAGTACCATTGATCCCACGTTCACACTTATCCCTCTTTTGCATCCACGCTCTGCATATCACATACAATTTAGGCCAGTGAGATGATTAAAAAATAGTAGCTATATTGCACAAAATCAGTGGCAAGGAAGAGGGACGCAAAGTTGGTCCAGAGATGGCCCAGGCGACTATTCTTTGACCGCATGGTGTCAATTGGTTTGCATGGCCATTCTCAACCAGTGCGGACTGCAGGATATGGGTAGCTTCACTGATATGCTTTTCCAGTTGTTGATAACGTTCACTACAGACATTTGATGAGCCAGTCTGAATATTTCTTTATTATTAGCTGTGCCCGTCTGATGCACGGGATAGAAACATAGAAACATAGACAATAGGTGCAGGAGTAGGCCATTCGGCCCTTCGAGCCTGCACCGCCATTCAATACGATCATGGCTGATCATCCAACTCAGTATCCTGTACCTGCCTTCTCTCCAGACCCCCTGATCCCTTTAGTCACAAGGGCCACATCTAACTCCCTCTTAAATATAGCCAATGAACTGGCCTCAACTACCTTCTGTGGCAACGAGTTCCACAGATTCTCCACTCTCTGTGTGTGAAAAAATTTGTTTTTCTCATCTCGGTGTGTTTTTCTCATCTCGGTCCTAAAAGACTCCCCCCTTATCCTTAAAAGGATGAATATCTTTCCTATGCATCTGGGTGCCCGTGGACTATAGCCATGCGGTGAGTTCTGATTCACTTCAAGCCCTGTATGGCTGCTGGGCACTGCCGATGCAACAATATTTTGCCAGCATCCACACGTCATTGATTCAAAGCTTCCTTCATGGTTTGGATGTAGCACACAATCACTCAGCTCTGAAACAGCCGACTTACATATTTACCCTGTACGAAGTGTAGATCTGTAAACTTCAAAGAAACCACAAGCCTTTCCTAATGTTGTTGGACTTGTGACATTACTTTCTGAACTGTGCAGAATGCAATCTCGCTGTTAGTTTGAAGAACTGTTTGAATTCACTTAGATGAACCGCAATGAAACATGCTTTTGCAACGGGGCGTACACACATTTCCATATGATATAAAAGGAGGCCATTCTGCCCATTAGATTTATGCTGGTTCTCACAGCGATCCCAATACCCCAGTCATTATTCTGACACCTATTAGAAACATAGAAAATAGGTGCAAGAGTAGGCCATTCGGCCCTTCGAGCCTGCACCGCCATTCAATATGATCATGGCTGATCATCCAACTCAGTATCCTGTACCTGCCTTCTCTCCATACCCCCTGATCCCTTTAGCCACAAGGGCCACATCTAACTCCCTCTTAAATATAGCCAATGAACTGGCCTCAACTACCTTCTGTGGCAGAGAGTTCCACAGATTCACCACTCTCTGTGTGAAATTTTTTTTTCTCATCTCGGTCCTAATAGACTTCCCCCTTATCCTTAAACTGCGACCCCTTGTTCTGGACTTCCCCAACATCGGGAACGATCTTCCTGCATCTAGCCTGTCCAACCCCTTAAGAATTTTGTAAGTTTCTATAAGATCCCCCCTCAATCTTCTAAATTCTAGCGAATTTATTCTCTTACACAAGCCCCCTTAAAACTCTGCTGAAGCATCAAGCAAGCACCCATACTCTGGGTGATTGTACATCCGGCAACAGGCTTGACATTAATATTCACGTGTTATCATGTCGTGTATAAATTATTTAAAGTGCAGTATCAGTTGATGGTCCATAGGGCCATAGATCCAGACCTCGGGTGCTGTCTGTGCGGAGTTTGCACGTTCTCCCTGTGACCGCGTTGGTTTCCTCCCTTTTCTCATAGACGTGTGGGTTTGTAGGTTAATTGGTTCTCTGTAAATTGCCCTGAGTGGATGAGAAAGTGGGGCAACATAGAACCAGTGTGTGAACGGGTGATTGCTGGTCAGCATGGACTCGGTGGGCCGAAGGGCCTGTTTCCACGCTGTATCTTTCAATCAATTCAATCAATCAATCTGCAACCTTAGTACATAATAATCAATAACATAGACTCACAAGGCTGTTTAGCTTACCAGATCTGACAATTCTCCCCACTATTCATTGTCATTTATCATTCAGGGATAGTGTGTCAAAATCATTGCACAAATAGCATTGGGGAAAGAGAAGGAGGCTATTTGGCCCATCATATCTGTGCTGGCTGAAAAAGAGCCACCAAGCTTAATCCTAACTTCCAGCACAGGGTCCGTGGACTTGCAAAAGTATCCCCTCGTGTACAGAATAAATGCCACAACAGTTTTTGCCTCCATCGATCTTTTAGACAATGAGTCCCACATCTCACAGCCCCCTCTGGGTGAGAGGAGCTTGGTGTGTAGGTGGGTAGATAGATTCTGGGGGTAAGCTGTTGGCAATGTGGAGAGGATAAAACGGGATTAGTGTATATGGGTGCATGATGGTCGATGCAGGACTTGGGCTTGTATGTGATGTATGTCTATGGGAAAGGGAGGTGGTGAGGAGGAGAGGTTTAGGGAGGGATGTTTCAGGACTTGGACCTTGGACCTTGGACAGCTGAAGTCACAGCCACCACTGGTGGACAATTCAATCTGGGGACATGTACATGGCCAGGTTAGAGGAGTGCGTAAGGGTGAAAGAGACACAGGGGTGGGAAATGGACGGATTTAAAAACTGAAGTTTACATCAATGTGAGACAGTAGAATGGGAGATGCTGGAATGTTGAGTAAAACGCAAAGTGCGGGAGGACGTCAGTGGGTCAAGCAGCATCTGTGGGGAGAGATGGACAGACGATGCCAGTGTTGATCAATGGGCATCCCCATAAGCAGCATCTGTGGGGAGAGATGGACAGACGATGCCAGTGTTGATCAATGGGCACCCCCATTCACAGCGAATGAGAACTCGGCTGTGACAGGAAATAACCAGCAGAGCTTGGGATGAACTCAAGCTAAAGGAGGGTGAAGGCTGTAGTGTTGGTCCTGGTCGGGAGAACATTGAAATGTAAAGGCCAGAGTCCAGCAGATAAGATGGGCTTGTACAGGTTAACAAAGATGGAAACAGAGTTTACATCATGATGAGAGAGAGAGGGAGGGAGAAAGGGAAAGAGAGAGAGAGGGAGAGAGAGGGAGAGAGGGAGAGAGTGAGGGAGAGAGGGAGAGAGAGGGAGAGAGTGAGGGAGAGAGGGAAAGATGGAATGGGAGGGAGAGAGGGAGAGAGGGGGAGAGGGAGAGTGGGAGAGAGGGGGAGAGAGGGAGAGAGGGGGAGAGAGGGAGAGAGGGAGAGGGGGAAAGGGAGGGGGGAGAGAAAGGGAGAGGGGGGGAGGGAGAGAGAGAGAGGGGGAGAGAGGGAGGGGGAGAGGGGGAGAGAGAGGGAGGGAGAGTGAGAGAGTGGGAGAGAAGGAGAGAGAGAGAGAGGGGAGGGAGGGAGAGAGGGAGAGGGGGGAATGGGAGAGGGGGGAGAGGAGGGGGAGAGGAGGGGCAGAGAGAGTGAAAGAGAGGGAGAGAGGGAATGGGAGGGAGGGAGAGAGAGAAGAGAGAGAGGGAGAGAGAGAAGAGAGAGAGGGAGGGAGAGAGTGAGGGTGAGAGGGAATGGGAGGGAGAGAGAGTGAGGGAGAGAGGGGAGAGGACGGGAGGGAGAGATGGAGGGAGGGAATGGGAGGGAGGGAGAGAGAGAAGGGAGAGAGGAAGAGAGGAAGAGAGGGAGAGTGGGAGAAAGGGAGAGAGGGAGAGAGGGGGAGAGGGGGAGAGGGGGAGAGGGAGAGAGGTGGAGAGGGGGCGAGGGGATGAGAGGGAGAGATGGAGAGTGGGAGAGTGGGAGAGTGGGAGCGAGGGAGAGAGGGGAGAGGGGGGATGGGAGGGAGAGGGAGAGAGAGAGAGGGGGTGAGGGGGAGAGAGTGGAGAGGGAGTGAGGGGGAGAATGGGAGAAAAACAACTGGCGAAATGCAAAACACACTCATCCAGGAGCACAGCTGTTGTGACTCACTCGTCACAACAGACATCAGTCAGCAAATGGCGGCCAGCCCACACCAAGTGTCTGCAGGTAAACACACACACAGAAGGAATCTATCATGAAATTTACATCATGAGAACAGCATGCTCGCAGGGTGACGTAAGACAAGAAATTACACTCACAGAATTGGAAAGTGTCAAAAATCATAAGGCAACAAACCTCACTCGGAGCAAAAGCTCAGTTTTTGTGGCTTGTGAACACAGTCTCTGATGGTACACAAAAAAGCTGGAGAAACTCAGCGGGTGCAGCAGCATCCCGGAGGTTGCAGGTGGTTGCCGGAGGTTGCAGGTAGTGGAAGCGGGTAGGGAGACTGACAAAAACCTCCGGGAACCGCACGGAAACCTTGGGTGGGGCGCAAAGTCTCCGGAGGTTTTCGTTCAGGTTTCCTAAGTGGGCCAGGGGCATAACAGCAGATATGATGGATATCAGACCTTGAGTACGGGTTTGTCTGTTGTGTTCTGAGAGAGGGGGTTTGGCACTCTGTTCTTTACTCCAGTGCTTTCTGTTTGATTGCTTTTCTTCTAACTTGCAGGCAGTCATTGACAACATGAAACGCAAGTGTAAGTGCCACGGCACTTCTGGCAGTTGCCAGTTTAAAACATGCTGGCAAGTGACCCCTGATTTCCGACGGGTCGGAGCCGTGCTAAAGGAGCGCTTCCACAACGCAGTCCTCATCAAAACTCACAATAGGAATACAGGCCAGTTCAGCCTCAAGCAAAGCAGGAGGCGGATTTACAAGGACATGGTGTACTTCGAGAAGTCTCCCGATTTCTGCGAGAAGGATCTCGGCACGGACTCGCCGGGGACACGGGGAAGGGTTTGCAATAAGACCAGTCAAGGGATGGACAATTGTGACAGTCTGTGCTGCGGGAGAGGGCACAACATCCTCAAGCAGAGCCACAGTGAACGGTGCCACTGCCGATTCCATTGGTGCTGCTACGTGTTGTGTGATGAGTGCAGTGTGACTCAGTGGGTCAATGTCTGCAAATAACCAGCGACAAACCACAACTGGGACACCTTTTCCTTCAGTCTGCATCCTGGGAGACATCATATTCCGCTTGGGGAGTCTGCATCCTGGGGTCATGAACATTGAATTCTCCCAATTTTGTTAGTCCTTGCTATCTCCTCCCCTTCCTCAGCCCTCCTGCTGTCTCCTCACATCCCCCAGCCTTCGGGCTCCTCCTCCTTTTTCCTTTCTTCTCCCCGCCCCCCCCACCCCGATCAGTCTGAAGAAGGGTTTCGGCCCGAAACGTTGCCTATTTCCTTCGCTCCATCGATGCTGCTGCTCCCGCAGAGTTTCTCCAGCATTTTTGTCTACCTTTTCCTCCTCACACCGCCTGGATTCTTTGTGTCAATGCATTCTCTCTCTCTCTCCCTCTCCCTCTGTCTCTCTCCTGCTCTCTCTCTCCACCCCCCCCCCCCCTCCCTCTATTTTTACTACCTATTTTGATGGACAGGAAGGCTACTTAAGGAAAACATGACGTGTTTGTTCTAACAGCGACTCTCATCTGATTTGACTTACAGGATTCAGTTTAAACTTGCTGCAAAAAAAAATGCAACTGCCCATATTGGTTACAATCCCCTCCACTTGAAATCATCTTACAGGGGGGGGACTGGCTAAGAATGGGAAACTGACAGTAGGTTTTCAGAGTCCAATTTAAATACCGTCTCAGCTTGAAGAAGATGGGGGGTGGGGGGCATATATGGAGTTTTTTGGAGGAGCTTGCGGCACTTTTTTAAACCGGCAGTCTTTACCTGATGCTTTCACTGAGTAGTGAGGCTTAACAGCAACACTCCCGGTTACAAGAGGCATGTGGTCATGGCGATTCACGCTCGGCTCCGCACTCTGGCGATCAGTGACCTCTCTGGTCAGCAATGTAATTCAGAGCGTTGTCTCCTTGGCAGTAACTCCAGATCAACCCCCCCCCCCCCCCCCGCCCCGCCCTGGCCCTTCAAGGCAGCTTTCATTGGCAAAATTGAGAATGGATGACATCAGTTCAACATGCTGCAGGCTTCCAAGCTGCGTGAGGCCAGGAACTGAAGTTCTGAGAGAAAACGAGATCCTGCATCAATGGTCATGTCGGATAGAAATCGCAGCTCCCCTTCCGATCAGCATCCGCCATTATTAACTGGCCTAACGGCACCCACTTCAGCTCATGTAATGGCCCTTTGGAGACCGTCTTGGAGCTTAAACGGTGGGGGCAGTTGGGCACCCAGAGGGAGGGCAAAGAGGATTCTAGGGCGGGGTGTGAAGGAGGGGAGAGAACCCAAGGCACCATGCAAGAAAATCATTTTTGAAAGGAAGGAGTGAGGTGGCATGGGGAATTGCAGATTCGACTCAGGCCTGCATGACGGGAGGGGGGCAGTGCATTCGGGGGCGACAAGCAGAAATCCAGAGTGAAAGGTGCTTGGAAGGGTCCAAGTATGATATTTTGCCGGAGAATGTTACTCAAAATGGATTGGGGGACATTGGAAAATGATTCGAAAACCAGGCGGTCGAGAATTGGGCACGGCAACTCTCAACCGCAATCCATCTTGAGAATTTGGGCAATTAGATACATAGAAAATAGGTGCAGGAGTAGGCCATTCGGCCTTTCGAGCCTGCACCGCCATTCAATATGATCATGGCTGATCATCCAACTCAGTATCCCGTACCTGCCTTCTCTCCATACCCCCTGATCCCTTTAGCCACAAGGGCCACATCTAACTCCCTCTTAAATAGAGCCAATGAACTGGCCTCAACTACCCTCTGTGGCAGAGAGTTCCAGAGATTCACCACTCTCTGTGTGGAATTTTTTTTTCTCATCTCGGTCTTAAAGGATTTCCCCTCTATCCTTAAGCTGTGACCCCTTGTTCTGGACTTCCCCAACATCGGGAACAATCTTCCTGCATCTAGCCTGTCCAACCCCTTAAGAATGTTGTAAGTTTCTATAAGATCCCCCCTCAATCTCCTAAATTAATGTTAGATTATCCATGGGTTGTGGAGAGAAAGGTGAGTGGGAATAAAATCTCATGACTTCGGAGACTGTGCCTCGGTGGAGAAGCGGGCCGACAATGAGGATAGTTAGACGGTGTTAGCTCCGACAGTACAGAGCCTTGGGATATGTCTGGCCGAGGTGCAGCCTGAATGAGCCGCAAAGATGCCAAAGACACAGAGAAACGACTGGTATATCCAGAAAGCCTGGCTTTATACAACAAGCAAAGCAGCGTTTATGTCGAAATGTGTAGCTGCATAGACATTTAAAACATGAAAAGAATTGAAAGGTAATTGAGACAGATTTTTACTTTAGCCAAAGACGTCCCAAGTTCCATGTTACCAGTGGGAGGGGATCAAATACCAGTTTAGATCTCAATGGGGGCTGTTTGAAACATACCGGCCAAAAGACTATCTGTTCCACTTGGACTTTTAATTTGAAATTCACTTTGATACATCCAGTACAAAGGATTTCCTGCTAAATTATATATCATTTGTGATTTCACCAATGTTATTCCCCGCTAATAACCCACATTCCGGCTGAGAGGACTCAGATGTTAAAGTGTTCTTTGCAAAACTCCTCGCCGTGAGGGGAAGTGGTGGGTTGGCAACTAAATGCATTTCCTCGTTAGCCGTCAAAGGGGATGAGACAGCGGCACTCGAACTTATAAGGGGAAGAAAGCTGTTTCAAGATGTCTCCCTTGTGAAGCCCCAGTGCAAGCAGCACCTGTGAACACTTCCTAAAACTGCCCTGATAATACCCCCCCCCCCCCCCCCCCCCCCCCCCCCCCCCCCCCCCCCCCCCCCCCCCCCCCCCCTCCCCCCCCCCGACCAGAGAAGATCTCTTTGAAATGGAAATTGACTGGGGCGGCTGAGAAAAAAATATGTCCAGACTTCAAAGCCAGGTGTTCAAACTGTTTGACGGGCCACCTTAATTAGCTTATTTCATATCCTGGGGGCATTACTCTGAACGACCACGTGGCAAGGTGTAGTCATTGGCATTCCCCCACAACATAGAAACATAGAAACATAGACAATAGGTGCAGGAGTAGGCCATTCGGCCCTTCGAGCCTGCACCGCCATTCAATATGATCATGGCTGATCATCCAACTCAGTATCCTGTACCTGCCTTCTCTCCATACCCCCTGATCCCTTTAGCCACAAGGGCCACATCTAACTCCTTCTTAAATATAGCCAATGAACTGGCCTCAACTACCTTCTGTGGCAGAGAATTCCACAGATTCACCACTCTCTGTGTGAACATGCCAAGGATATGTTAATGATTTGTCTAAGAAGTGTCTGAGAAAAATCCCTGTTCTCGGCTGCGGTGCTGCAAGTTAAATAGCCGATAATTAATTGCAACCCCTGTCCCACTTAGGAAACCTGAACGGAAACCTCTGGAGACTTTGCCCAAGGTTTCCGTGCGGTTCCCGGAGGTTGCAGGTGGTCGCCGGAGGTTGCAGGTAATGGAAGCAGGTAGGGAGACTGACAAAAACCTCCGGGAACCTCACGGAAACCTTGGGTGGGGCGCAAAGTCTCCAGAGGTTTCCGTTCAAGTTTCCTAAGTGGGACAGGGGCAAACTTTCTTGTATCTTGCTAATTTCTTATGGATTATCCGCCCACATTTTTACATTTAGATTTAATATATGGTTACTTAGCTGCTTACATGTGCATGTGGGTAGTGTTGGGCACGTGCCATGTGTGGGCAGAACACCAACATCTAACTGTTTAAGAAGGAACTGCAGATGCTGGAAAATCGAAGGTAGACAAAATTGCTGGAGAAACTCAGCGGGTGCAGCAGCATCTATGGAGCAAAGGAAATAGGCAACGTTTCGGCCCGAAACGTTGCCTATTTCCCTCGCTCCATAGATGCTACTGCATATTTCCTTCGCTCCATAGATGCTGCTGCACCCGCTAAGTTTCGCCAGCACTTTAGTCCACCAACATCTAACTATTGTCCGAAGAAGGGTCTCGACCCGAAACGTCACCCATTCCTTCTCTCCAGAGATGCTGCCTGTCCCGCTGAGTTACAATAGACAATAGACAATAGGTGCAGGAGTAGGCCATTCGGCCCTTCGAGCCAGCACCGCCATTCAATGCGATCATGGCTGATCATCCCCAATCAGTACCCCGTTCCTGCCTAACTCCCCCCGACTCCGCTATTTTTAAGAGCCCTATCTAGCTCTCGCTTGAAAGCATCAAGAGAACCTGCCTCCACTGCCCTCTGAGGCAGAGAATTCCACAGACTGTTTAAGAAGGAACTGCAGATGCTGAAAAATCGAAGGTACACAAAAAAATGCTGGAGAAACTCAGCGGGCTGGAGAACCACAGACTCACCACTCTCTGTGAGAAAAAGTGTTTCCTCGTCTCCGTGCTAAATGGCTTACCCCTTATTCTTAAACTGTGTGTGTGTGTGTGGCACCTGGTTCTGGACTCCCCCAACATCGGGAACACGTTTCCTGCCTCTAGCGTGTCCAAACCCCTTAACAATCTTACATGTTTCAATGAGATATCCTCTCATCCTTCTAAAGTCCAGAGAGTACAAGCCCAGCCGCTCCATTCTCTCAGCATATGGCAGCCCCGCCATCCCGGGAATTAACATTGTAAACCTACACTGCACTGCCTCAAATGCTCCAACGTATTGTGTCTATCTGTTGTACTTGAGTTTGACTTGATTGTATTTATGTGTGGTATTTTCTGACCTGTTTGGATAGCATGCAAAGCAAAGCTTTTTTTTTCACTGTGCCTCGGCTGGTCCTCGTGATACTAATAAAACCCAAGCCGTTGCGAGTGAGCGGGAGCCGCTTGTTTGCGATCCTTTTTGGTGACAATGTCTTCTTGCAAACTGGAGGTGCGCGCGTCTTTCTGCAATTTCTTGTCGCAGCAAGTCTCCAAAGATCGCAAGGGCAAGCGTGCTGCACTGCTGAGAGCGACCCTCTTCAATTCCTCTAAGTCCGACTTCCGACATTATCCAGCCATTGAATGGTGTTCTTTCTCGACCCCCAGGCTTATGCTCGACATCCCTCGTTGTCCCCCCCCCCCCCCCTCCCCCGTTCCTTCTCGCTCCTGCCGCCTTTTGAACCCACGTCCCCGTCTCTCTCGTGTTTTCATTTGATCGTACTCCTGTGAAGCGCCTTAGGATATTTTACTGAGTCGACGGTGCTAAATAAAGTCAAGATGTTGTTGTTCTCTACAGGGCTTTTGAGACTTGATGGTGTCGGGCCAACACAAGTCTTTGGTGTAGTGAATGAGACACAACACTAATTACATTTATTCCATAACTAAACCTATATTTAATGCTAGGCCAACATTTTTGAGGCATAGTCTTGAGTCCTGCTTATATTTACAGAAGTGTGGGTAAAATATGTGAGAATCTGATTTTAATATATCATGCTGAAACTAATAGATGTAATCCCACTATGTATTGAATATCTTTCTACGGTTTTTTTAAAATATTATTGTTTACTATCTTTTAATTTCTGATAAATAAAAGAAATGTTACATATTATGATGTTTAAATAAAGGAACGCCATGCATTCCCATCTCATCCAGTCTGACTTTGGTTTTAGCAACAGAATGGTGTGTCGTTTCCGGTATTAGAGGATGCCTATAGTCATTTCAAAGTGGGTGTGGGCGTAACGCCACAAATAATAATTTGGGGTCAGCACAGTGGCAGAGCCGCTACCTCACAGTGCCAGAGACCCAGGTTCGATCCTGACCTTGGGTGCTATCTGTGTGGAGTTGACATGTTCTCCCCTCTGACCATGTGCGTTTCTTCCGGGTGCTCCGGTTTCCTTCCACATCCCAAAAGACGTGCGTGTTTGTAGGGTGACGGCCTGCTGTAAATTGTCCCTGATGTGTAAGGAGTGGGTGGGAGAGTAGGATAACATGGAACTTTCATATGAAGAAAGACTGGATAGACTCGGCTTGTACTCGCTAGAATTTAGAAGATTGAGGGGGGATCTTATAGAAACTTACAAAATTCTTAAGGGGTTGGACAGGATAGATGCAGGAAGATTATTCCCGATGCTGGGGAAGTCCAGAACAAGGGGTCACAGTTTAAGGATAAAGGGGAAATCTTTTAGGACCGAGATGAGAAAAACATTTTTTACACAGAGAGTGGTGAATCTGTGGAATTCTCTGCCACAGAAGGTAGTTGAGGCCAGTTCATTGACTATATTTAAGAGGGAGTTAGATGTGGCCCGTGTGGCTAAAGGGATCAGGGGGTATGGAGAGAAGGCAGGGATGGGATACTGAGTTGGATGATCAGCCATGATCATATAGAATGGCGGTGCTGGCTCGAAGGGCCGAATGGCTTACTCCTGCACCTATTGTCTATGTTTCTATGTTTCTAGGTCTGAAGTGGAGTCTCGACCCGAAACGTCACCTGTTCCCTTTCTCCAGAGATGTTGTCTGACCCGCTGAGTTACTCCAGCATTTAGTGTCTACCTTTGAAAACTGACATTAACGGTTGATCGATGGACCAGGCCGTAACCACGTTACAATGCTGTCCGCTTTAATAGATCAGTTCACTCAATTAATTTACACAGGGCCAATTAACCTACCAACCAACATAATATTGGGATGTTGAAGGAAATCGGAGCACTAGGGGGAAAGCCAGGGAGAACGTGCAAACTCCACACACACAGAAAGCACCCAAGGTTCAAGTTCAAGTTCAAGTGAGTTTATTGTCATGTGTCCCTGATAGGACAATGAAATTCTTGCTTTGCTTCAGCACAACAGAACATAGTAGGCATTGACTACAAAACAGATCAGTGTGCCCATATACCATAATATAAATATATATATACATGAATAAATAAACTGATAAAGTGTAAATAACAGAAAATGGGCTATTAATAATCAGAGTTTTGTTTGAGTTGAGTTTAATAGCCTGATGGCTGTGGGGAAGTAGCTATTCCTGAACCTGGATGTTGCAGTCTTCAGGCTCCTGTACCTTCTACCTGAAGGTAGTGGGGAGATGAATGTGTGGCCAGGATGGTGTGGGTCTTTGATGATACTGCCAGCCTTTTTGATGCAGCGACAGGATTGAACCTGGCTTTCCCTACCCGCTGAGCCACTGTAAAATCTACAATTCTGCCACCCTCTGTTATTCTATCAGCTTGCCTTTTTCCCATTCATCCTTAAAGCATCAAAAAGCACTTTGTATGTTGCTGCTTTTTGACATGGGAGAGCAACATTGCTGTGCCCCTGTCTTTAATGGCATTAAACTTCATAATTGGAACTGACTGATCTTTCCTTTCCCAGTAAAACAGACTCAGCTGCTCCAAGCCCTTATTAAATGTTGTCACCACATTAGAAAAGCAGATGCATCCCAGACTGGTCAGCAGGCAAACATCCCAGGAGACGCACACAGCGGGCGTCCTGCACAACCCTCTTGCGGTTGGATCGCTTTCGAGATCTGAAGTCTTCAAGACACTTGCACATGGAGGCATTTCCTGACTTATTTCCTTCTGCAGAAAAAAAAGATGACACAAAGCAGCGTGGGGGCCTGTGGTGCTAACGGGCAGTGCAGTACTGTAATCATCAACTCACGCTCATACACCAACTTCATCCTACATGTGCTCCAAACCCATGCCAGCTTGTGTGCTCCCACACATGGAACTGCAGCTTTTACCGTTTCAAGTTTGCATGTGATTCCCAGTAGAATTAAAGTATGTCAATTTAGCCAGATGCACTAAATCTATTCCCCCGCCCCTCTTTCTTCCCAGTTCCCCACCCTGGCACACACACCCATTGCTCTCACAATCCTACTCCCTTGCTGGGCCCCAGCACAATTTGGAGGAACAGCATCTCATATTTTGCTTGGGCAGTGGTATGAATATTGACTTCTATAAGTTCAAGTAACCCTTGCTTTCCCTTTCTCTCCATCCCTCCCCATTCCCAGTTCTCCGACCAGTCTGACTGTCTACAAATACATTTTATCTCTGTTCGCTTCATTGTCAACTTCTCCTAGCTAATAACGATCTATTCTACATTTGCCTTGAACGTCATCTTGTTTACACACCTTACCCTTCCTTATCCCTGTTTCTCCCTCTCCCCCGACTCTCAGTCTGAAGAAGGGTCTCACCCATTCCTTCTCTCCAGTGATGCTGTCTGACCCGCTGAGTTACTCCAGCATTTTATGTCTATCTTCAGTGTAAACCAGCATCTGCACTTCCTTCCTACGCCTAAAAACAGTTTCTGTTGGTGCCTTCCCTCCCACCTTGCTGCCTCTGGGAGCTTGCCGTAGACAGATTGCCTGCTGCGTTTACACCAGCAACTCCACTGCAAAAATAGTTTGTCTGTCTGATGTAGACTTGGCTGAGTTTTGAAAGGTGAAATGCAAAAAGAAAATTGGATACTACCAATATATTTTCCAAAAATATAAATATTGGAACGATACAAACTGTATATGTCTGTGTCCAAAGGCAGCATAGAAGGAATATTGTAGGATGTATGTTGGAGTTTTGATGGATTTCCCCTTGTGCGTCTGTGAGAAATGTGCAGAACCTTTCCTCGAGATGAAATGTGTTGGGTCTGATCCGCATTAAAGCAGTTAGCGAAAAGATTTAGTTTCATGAGTCAAGTGATGGTTCTCCATCCTTTTGTTTCCTCCTGTTCTTCCGATCCTTTGGCTCCCTACAATGAGTTCCGGATTTCATTTCAGCATAAAGCTCTAAGTCAAGATGGTTAATTTCACTGCAGGAAGGATGGGAATGACTACAGGGGAGTGACCGGCATTGTCTCCTGGTGGGTTGGCTCTGTAGAAGCAGAGGGACCCTTTGCAAATCACTTGCCTGCCTGTTGGCTGCGGTGGTATATTTGATGTTATCTTCCAATCATTGGAATTCCTCCACATTTAAACACTTTGACTGGAGGGGTGTAGCCGCTAATCACCCTCAAGAGCCCTCACGCCTTCAAGAAAGTGGGAGAAGAAAGAAGGAGAGGGAGAGGGGAAGAAAGTGGAAGGAGGGTGGTGGAGTCACAGGAAACGGCAGATGCTGGAATCTTGAGCAAAGCAACAAGTACTGGAGGAACTCAGTGAGTCGGGCTGCATCTGTGGAAGGGGGTTGGCCAGACAACGTTTCTGGTTGGGACTCGTCATTGTGCCTTTTGCAACCTCCCGATGTCCCCAAATGTCATCACAGTCACGCAGGGGGTCAGCGTGGTGGGAAGGAGGGTTGAGCAAGGGGGCGGGTGGTGGTGGTTTGTGGAAGGAAGGCCGTGTGAGGGATAGCGTGGTGGGAAGGAGGGTTAGTGCGAGCGGTGAAGTTGGTTAACATGCTTGAAATTGGCAAATTTCCACTCATCCAGAAGGTCTCTGAGCATCCTAGTTGCTGGGAGATTTACCACTGCCGGTGTTGTTGAATGACATGGTTTGTGGCTGATGTTCCCATTGTTTGAGATGGCCACTGCAAGTCTCTCCAATCTTGGAGGTAATTCATGGTGCATGGACCGGTCCATTAATAATAATAATAATAATAATAATAATAATAATAATAATAATAATAATAATAATAATAATAATAATAATAATAATAATAATAATAATAATAATAATAATATATTTTATTGTTATTGCACAAAAGTGCAACGAGATTTGCTATGCAGCTTCCATCCAATAGTCATAACTTAAACAACTGATAAAATTTAGATAAAATTTAGATACCCCGAGAACATGATTTATTAAAAAAGAACAGTAAAACAGTAAAACAGTCTAAAGTGCAAATGTGTCTGTGCCGGGTCGATGTGCGTGAATACAGTTCATGGGGGTAGGGGGCACTCAGCAGGGCTGGTTCAGAGCAGCTATAGCTCTGGGGATGAAGCTGTTCCTGAGTCTGGAGGTGCGGGCGTAGAAGGCCTTGTAACGTCTGCCGGAGGGAAGTAGTATGAACAGACTATTACAAGGGTGTGAGGAGTCTTTGTGGATGTTGACGGCCTTCCTGAGACACCGTGTGCGGTAGATGCCCTCCAAGGCTGGTAGCTGTGTCCCAATAATCCTCTGCGCTCTGTGGACGACCCGCTGAAGAGCTCTCCTCTCCGCCTCCGTGCAGCTGAGATACCACACAGAGATGCCATGTGTTGGGATGCTCTCTGTGGTGCAGCTGTATAGAAGGTTATCAGCAGCTGTTGGGGCAGACCAGTCCTTTTCAATGTTCTCAGAAAGAACAGTCCTTGCAGTGCCTTCTTGACCAGCGCAGCAGTGTTGGTGGGCCATGTGAGGTCCTCTGAGATGTGAGTGCCCAGAAACCTAAAGCTGGACACTCTCTCCACACTGAGGAACATGGGACTTGTACATTCATCATTGGGCAGGCCCACTCTTTTCACCATTATAGAGACGTGCTTTGAGGTAGAAGGTTGGGCTGGTCCACTATACCTTCAGTAATCTTATAAATCATTGTACACAATGAGTATTTAAATACCTTGCGTATGCAAGCAAAGAATTTCACTGTGAATTGTCACATGTAGAGACATAGAAACATAGAAATTAGGTGCCGGAGTAGGCCATTCGGCCCTTCGAGCCTGCACCGCCATTTAATATGATCATGGCTAATCAATGTGACAATAATGTATTCAATAAAATATTCAATTCAATTCAATTCAAAAATCACCTGTCAAGCTGCGTGAACAACCCAAGCCTCTCTTCATAATAATCCCCCGAGACAAGGCATTGTGATCCTGGACAGATAGCTGGATAGAAATGGTTTCGAGGGATATGGGCCAAACGCGGGTAAATGGGACTGGTTCGGATGGGACATCTTGGTCGGCATGGACGAGCTTGGCCGAAGGGCCTGCTTCCATGCTGTTATGACACTAAGATGCTATTCCTTATAACAAATGTAAAGCACCTTGGCCAACGAGAGTTGTTTTTTAAATGTGCTATAGAAATAAATGTGCCTTGACTTGACTATTCTTCCATCAATGTGGCGTGGCAGTTCCCGATCTCGCAGCACACAGAAGTTGTGTGGAATAAACTGCATTGTTAACGCCACTCTTCATACCCAGGTAACTGAAAATTGAAGGTAGACAAAAATGCTGGAGAAACTCAGCGGGTGCAGCAGCATCTATGGAGCGAAGGAAATAGGCAACGTTTCGGGCCAAAACTGCAGATGCTGGAAATAGGAAATAGGCAACGTTTCGGGCCGAAACCCTGAAGGGTTTCGGCCCAAAACGTTGCCTATTTCCTTCACTCCATAGATGCTGCTGCACCCGCTGAGTTTCTCCAGCATTTCTGTGTACCTTCGATTTTCCAGCATCTGCAGTTCCTTCTTAAAAACTGAAAATGAAATCTCCCACCAACTCTGAATGGTTATCAACCTGCAACGCCCATTCTGTGGCACTCTTCACAGATGCATCCCGACCAGCTGAGTATTTCTGGTCGCTTTTTCTTTTTATTTCAGACTTCCAACATCTGCAGTATTTTAATTTTGTATTCAAGACAAGGTGATGGAAGATGCTGCAGAATCGCACTTGCAATTGTACTGGCATGGCTCACGTTTGTCAGCTGTAACCAACTCAAGCCACGGAGGAGGGTGTAGTTTCATCTATATTTTTATACAACCATATCAGTTGAAAATATTAAAAAGTGTTTTTTATTTTTTCTGTCCTCCAATCTCAGCACCACAAGGTGGGATATGGACCAAGTGGGACTAGTGTAGGTGGAACATGGTTGGCCGGTCTGGGCAAGTAGGGCCGAAGGGCCTGTTTCCACTCTGTGACAAAACCAAACTGGATAATACTTCTTGAGTATTGTAACACATTGAGACAGCAGAGAAGCTGGAATCTTGAGCAAAACAAAAGTGCTGGAAGAACTAAACGGGTCAGGCAGCATCTGTGGAGGGAAATGGACAGGCGACGTTTCGGGCCGGGACCCTTCTTCAGACTGGACAACTTTACAGATTGTGAACCACCAGGCACGCACAATGGGCAGTGATTTAAAAAGTCTCTGTTCACGTACAAGTTGAAAATCATTTGAGTGCTTTGCCATCCTTAACCGTTCAACGGCTACGTAATCACAACCGGTGCATCTACATTATTCAGTGCAGGAAGGAACTGCAGATGCTGGTTTAAAGCAAAGATAGACACAACATGCTGGAGTAACTCAGGAGGACAGGCTGGAGAGAAGGAATGGGTGTCGTTT
Organism: Amblyraja radiata; assembly: GCF_010909765.2. Classification (NCBI taxonomy): domain Eukaryota; kingdom Metazoa; phylum Chordata; class Chondrichthyes; order Rajiformes; family Rajidae; genus Amblyraja; species Amblyraja radiata. Next base: position 5,582,173 of record NC_046001.1, read on the forward strand.
CGGGCAGAGACCCTTCTTCAGACTGAGAGTCAGGGGGAGAGGGAAACGAGAGATATAGACGATGATGTAGAGAGAGATAGAACAATGAATGAAGGATGCAAATAAGTAAGGATGATAACTAAAAGGGCATTGTTAGCTGTGGGCTATGTGAAAACGAGCAAAGCCTCTGCAGAATATTGTTCAAGAAGGAACTGCAGATGCTGGAAAATCGAAGGTACACAAAAATGCTGGAGAAACTCAGCGGGTGCAGCAGCATCTATGGAGCGAAGGAAATAGGTGACGTTTCGGGCCGAAACCCTTCTTCAGTAGAATATGTTCTTCGCGCTAACGGAATCAAAGGGAATGGGGAGAAAGCAGGAACGGGGAACTAATTTTGGATGATCAGTCATTATGATATTGAATGGCGGAGCTGGCTCGAAGAGCCGAATGGCCTACTCCTGCTCCTATTTTCTATGCTTCCATGTTTTACGTTGAGCTATCTTCACGTACGAGCCGTTTATCAGCGTGTAGGAGATGCAATTGTGTGAATTGGAATACACTAGCGGTAAGATACAACATAAGATCCACGCGCTTATTCCAAGGAGTTGACCAGCCATTTAGAGCCGACTCAATCACACTAAATTGCACTCTGAAATTGATGAGCCTGTTACCATCACATTACTGTGGTGGGATTTTGTGTGCGGGACCCATTTACTATCACGTTACAGCAATGTCCATACTTCAAAGCGAAAACGTCTCAGGTCGAAGAGTGGAAAAGCGCCAAAGTGAACACTGCCTTTAAATGGGTGACATTTCGGGTCGAGACCCTTCTTCAGATTGAAGATGGGCCGCGACCCGAAGCGTCACCCATTCCTTCTCTCCAGAGATGCTGCTGCCTGTCCCGCTGAGTTGCGCCAACATTTTGCGTCTCTCTTCACAATATGAAATGCTGCTCGCAGGATAAACCTCCGGCGTGTCTTTGTCGGAGAATAAAGCTGAGTTTGCTCAGACGTCACCTGGATCGTGATGTTGATGTTGACATGAGATGGCACATGGGGGCAGACCAGTCAATTTCAAAACTCAGGCCATGGGGGCCATTCAGGCTGACCTGCGTTTGAAAGGGGACCGGGGCATCTTTGACATGGTTTACTGCGACTCGCCTCGGTCCGAACCTTGCCATTACTTCTCCCAATTTACCATTTGTCCCAACGCTGCCATTATAACCCCCCTTTGCAACGCTGCCATTATAACTCCCCGAAAGACATTCTTGCCGTAGAGGGAGTACAGAGAAGGTTCACCAGCCTGATTCCTGAGATGTCAGGACTTTCATATGAAGAAAGACTGGATAGACTCGGCTTGTACTCGCTAGAATTTAGAAGATTGAGGGGGGATCTTATAGAAACTTACAAAATTCTTAATGGGTTGGACAGGCTAGATGCAGGAAGATTGTTCCCGATGTTGGGGAAGTCCAGAACAAGGGGTCACAGTTTAAGGATAAGGGGGGAATCTTTTAGGACCGAGATGAGAAAAACATTTTTCACACAGAGAGTGGTGAATCTGTGGAATTCTCTGCCGCAGAAGGTAGTTGAGGCCAGTTCATTGGCTATATTTAAGAGGGAGTTAGATGTGGCCCTTGTGGCTAAAGGGATCAAGGGGTATGGAGAGAAGGCAGGTACAGGATACTGAGTTGGATGATCAGCCATGATCATATTGAATGGCGGTGCAGGCTCGAAGGGCCGAATGGCCTACTCCTGCATCTATTTTCTATGTTTCGATGTTTCTATGTTTTGTCCTATCAGTCTCGATGGATTTGCGATGTCAGGGGGGAAAAACACTCCGTGGGAGTTCCTGGTGTCTTATGAGGTTGTTTTTTTTTTACCAAACTATGATTCTTGGCATTATTATCCCTGGATAAAAATGGCTGAAAACCCCCCAAATGCATAGCAGCCTCGTGACTAAAGGGTAATGTTTCATGTTGCATATCGGAAGTCAACAAACAAAGCCACACACGCACACACTGGATCATGTGAAGTCACTGATCTTGTCATATCCAGCAGTTCAAGACATAACTACTGAGCACATCAGTTAACACAGCGAGTATATGGTTTTTTTTTTCAATTCCTGACTGAATTCAACATTCATAATAAATAAATATACATTACATGGGGGCGTGGCGGGTCTTTAAATGTCTTGGAGAGAGGCATGTGTGTTGTGGGGCAAATGCTAGGGCGTGTGTCCAGAACCTCATGTTTATTTTGGACGATTGTTGAGGTAATCCGCCTTCTGTTTGTGTTATGCACGCTGCTTAATCAACAGCTTCATTCCCAGTCAGAAACATTTTTAGTTGTATTCACTGCTGTAATGCGGCAGTCCATTTACATAGAAACATAGAAAACAGGTGCAGGAGTAGGCCATTCGGCCCTTCGAGCCTGCACCGCCATTCAATATGATCGGTGGGCGGCGCGACTCACGTCGCAGCGGCCTCTGCAGTCCGTCTGTCTTTTTATTATTTTTTGTCTCGTTTGAATGTAGTTTTTATTTTAAAAAATTTGTGTATGTGTGTGGGTATGTGTGTGGGGGGCGGGGGGTGGGGGAAACTTTAAAAATCTATCCCCTGCATGGAGAACCCGACCTTTTCTCTGTCGGGTCTCCGTTGTCTTTGGGGCTGCAACGTGGAGCGGCCTCCAGCAGGAACGACCTGGGGCTCCAGTCGCGGAGCTGCGGACCTACTCACCATGATGGAGCTGGCCGAGTCCGGAGCGGGTGGAGCGGTGGTGGCGCGCTGCTGCGACCCGACCCCGGGTTTTCGGAGGCTCCAACCGCAGGTCTGGCAGACAGGAACACCGGGAGCCCGCGGGTCCCTGCTGCGAGACCGCTTTTCGGGGCTTCCGCAACGGCGACTTCACCCGCCCGAGTTGTGGGGTTGAAGAGTACCTGTAGCGGGGCCTTACATCACCGCCCGGCGCGGCTTGGAACGGCAGCGGGACTTTGCTAGCGCCCTCCGGGGGCTCCAACAACAAGACCCGGAGCAGGGCCTTGCATCACCCGGCGCGGCGTTAATGGCCGCGGGACAATTGCCATCGCCCGCCGGGGGCTTTGACTTTGACTCTGACATCGGGAGGGGAATGGGAAGTGCAGGGGAGAGATAAGTCTTTGCGCATCTCCTCCTCGCTGTGATGGATGTTTGTGTAAATTGTGTTGTGTCTTGGTTCTTTCTTGTGTGCATGACTGGAGAAACAACATTTCGTTTGAACCTCAATGGGGTTCAAATGACAAATAAATTGTATTGTATTGTATTGTATTATTGATCATGGCTGATCTTCCAACTCAGTATCCTGTACCTGCCTTCTCCCCATACCCCCTGATACCTTTAGCCACAAGGGCCACATCTAACTCCCTCTTAAATATAGCCAATGAACTGGCCTCAACTACCTTCTGTGGCAGAGAATTCCACAGATTCACCACTCTCTGTGTGAAAAATGTTTTTCTCATCTCGGTCCTAAAATACTTCCCCCTTATCCTTAAACTGTGACCCCTTGTTCTGGACTTCCCCAACATCGGGAACAATCTTCCTGCATCTCGCCTGTCCAACCCCTTAAGAATTTTGTGTTTCTATAAGATCCCCCCTCAATTGTCTAAATCCTAGTGAGTACAAGCCGAGTCTATCCAGTATTTGATTCACCAATAAATCTCCCGGGCATAATATCTTCAAATCCGTATCTTTTATCTTCACTTAAGGCAGCACTCGGGTCTTAGTTTAAGGTCCCATCTGAAAGACAGCACCCCTGTTAGTGTGACTCTCCCTCAATACTACAGCCTAGATTTGTGTGTTCAAGCCTCTGGGGTGGAACTTGCTGCTGAGGCATCTCCTGCCACCTGGGAACTCGGTTCCCGACGGCATTTCCCACTTAAGTTCGGGTTACGAATAAGTTCACAGGAGGTGGGGAACCCTGCCGTAACCCGGGGACAAGTTTGGAGGGATATGGACCAAGCGCAGGCAGGTGGGACTTGTGTAGCTGGGACGTGTAGATGGAACTTAGTGGTGATTTGAAATGGTCAAAGTAGCCTTTATTGTCATTCAGTCCTTGCGGTCTGAACGAAATTTCGTGCCTGCAGTCGTACATATAGTAAAAATGACAAGAACACACAATAAACACAAATTAACATCCACCACAGTGGGTTCACCAGGCACCTCCTCACTGTGATAGAAGGCAACATGGGGTGGTCCACTCATATCAACCAAACAACCACCAAGGCTAACAGGATGCTGGGATTGCTGAAGAGAGGTATTTATTATTGCAACACCAGAACCAAGTCTATAGCCTACAAGATTCTGAGAAGACCCAAACTTGAGAATTGCTCCTCGGTCTGGGATCCACAACACAAAACAGATGGGGACAAGTTAGAATTACCGTTGGTGATTACAGCAGGGAGTCCAGTATCACTAACTTCCTTGCTGATCTAGAGTGGGAAACTCTTCAAGAGCAGAGGACCAAATTACGCCTGGCGACCATCTATAAAGAAACGCACGGGTTTATTCCAAGCAACATCAAGAGTCATCTTCAATCCGACGTCAAGACCTTCATGACCAAGCTGGAAACAATTGATATTAAGACGCTGATTTCTAAGGCCCACTTTAATATTTAATTGCGACTTTGTACATGACTCTCCTAACGTATGCGACAGCCAGTGATGGTGATTATACGTCAAGATACAGATACATGTTGGGCGGTGTGGGCAAGATGGGTCGAAGGGCCTGATTCCATACTGTATCGCTCTGTCACTCTATTGTGCCATCATTTTGAAACAAGGAACGGCAGATGCTGGGTCAGCCAGAGGGCAATTAATCCACAAGCCCGCACGTCTTTGGGACTAGGGAGGAAACCGGAGCACCGAGAGGAAACCTACGTCGGCACTGAGAGAACGTGCAAACTCCACACAGACAGCACCCGAGGTTGGGATCAAACCCGTGTCTCTGGGTCACTGATGCACCACTGTGCAGCCTTTAAATTTGATGGTATAAAATTAGTGGGCCGATAGGCCTGCTTTGTTGCTGCATGACTCTTATGTTTACCACAGTCCTGAAATGAGTTCTGCATTGAAACATAGAAATTAGGTGCACGAGTAGGCCATTCGGCCCTTCGAGCCTGCACCGCCATTCAATATGATCATGGCTGATCATCCAACTCAGTATCCTGTACCTGCCTTCTCTCCATACCCTCTGATCCCCTTAGCCACAAGGGCCACATCTAACTCCCTCTTAAATATAGCCAATGAACTGGCCTCGACTACCCTCTGTGGCAGAGAGTTCCAGAGATTCACCACTCTCTGTGTGAAAAAAGTTCTTCTCATCTCGGTTTTAAAGGATTTCCCCCTTACCCTTAAGCTGTGACCCCTTGTCCTGGACTTCCCCAACATCGGGAGCAATCTTCCTGCATCTAGCCTGTCCAACCCCTTAAGAATTTTGTAAGTTTCTATAAGATCCCCTCTCAAGCTCCTAAATTCTAGAGAGTATAAACCAAGTCTATCCAGTCTTTCTTCATAAGACAGTCCTGACATCCCAGGAATCAGTCTGGTGAACCTTCTCTGCACTCCCTCTATGGCAATAATGTCCTTCCTCAGATTTGGAGACCAAAACTGTACGCAATACTCCAGGTGTGGTCTCACCAAGACCCTGTGCAACTGCAGTAGAACCTCCCTGCTCCTATACTCAAATCCTTTTGCTATGAAAGCTAACATACCATTCGCTTTCTTCACTGCCTGCTGCACCTGCATGCCCACTTTCAATGACTGGTGTACCATGACACCCAGGTCTCGCTGCATCTGCCCTTTTCCTAGTCCGCCACCATTTAGATGATAGTCTGCTTTCCTGTTTTTGCCACCAAAATGGATAACCTCACATTTATCCACATTATACTGCATCTGCCAAACATTTGCCCACTCACCCAGCCTATCCAAGTCACCTTGCAGTCTCCTAGCATCCTCCTCACAGCTAACACTGCCCCCCAGCTTAGTGTCATCCGCAAATTTGGAGATATTGCCTTCAATTCCCTCATCCAGATCATTAATATATATTGTAAATAGCTGGGGTCCCAGCACTGAGCCTTGCGGTACCCCACTAGTCACTGCCTGCCATTGTGAAAAGGACCCGTTTACTCCTACTCTTTGCTTCCTGTTTGCCAACCAGTTCTCTATCCACATCAATACTGAACCCCCAATGCCGTGTGCTTTAAGTTTGTATACTAATCTCTTATGTGGGACCTTGTCGAAAGCCTTCTGGAAGTCCAGATACACCACATCCACTGGTTCTCCCCTATCCACGCTACTAGTTACATCCTCGAAAAATTCTATAAGATTCGTCAGACATGATTTACCTTTTGTAAATCCATGCTGACTTTGTCCAATGATTTCACCACTTTCCAAATGTGCTGCTATCCCATCTTTAATAACTGACTAGCAGTTTCCCCACTACCGATGTTAGACTAACTGGTCTGTAATTCCCCGTTTTCTCTCTCCCTCCCTTCTTAAAAAGTGGGGTTACGTTTGCTACCCGCAATCCTCAGGAACTACTCCAGAATCTAAAGAGTTTTGAAAGATTATTACTAATGCATCCACTATTTCTGGAGCTACTTCCTTAAGTACTCTGGGATGCAGCCTATCTGGCCCTGGGGATTTATCGGCCTTTAATCCATTCAATTTACCCAACACCACTTCCCGGCTAACCTGGATTTCACTCAATTCCTCCAAGTCCTTTGACCCGCGGTCCCCTGCTATTTCCGGCAGATTATTTATGTCTTCCTTAATGAAGACGGAACCAAAGCAGTTATTCAATTGGTCCGCCATATCCTTGTTCCCCATGATCAACTCACCTGTTTCTGACTGCAAGGGACCTACATTTGTTTTAACTAATCTCTTTCTTTTCACATATCTATAACAACTTTTGCAGTCAGTTTTTATGTTCCCTGACAGTTTTCTTTCATAATCTATTTTTCCTTTCCTAATTAAGCCCGTTGTCCTCCTCTGCTGGTCTCTGAATTTCTCCCAGTCCTCCGGTATGCTGCTTTTTCTGGCTAATTTGTACGCATCATCCTTCGCTTTGATACTATCCCTGATTTCCCTTGTTATCCAAGGATGCACTACCTTCCCCGATTTATTCTTTTGCCAAACTGGAATGAACAATTTTTGTAGCTCATCCATGCAGTCTTTAAATGTCTTCCATTGCATATCCACCGTCAACCCTTTTAGAATTAATTGCCAGTCAATCTTGGCCAATTCACGTCTCATACCCTCAAAGTTACCTTTCTTTAATTTCAGAACCATTGTTTCTGAATTAACAATGTCACTCTCCATCCTAATGAAGAACTCAACCATATTATGGTCACTCTTGCCCAAGGGGGCACGTACAACAAGACTGCTAACTAACCCTTCCTCATTACTCAACTAACCAGAAAGAAGGAAGGAAGGAAGGGAGGCAGGAAGGAAGGAAGGGAGGAAGGGAGGGGAGGAGTGAGGAGGGAGGTGAGGTCTTTATTTAGTGTATTCTGTAGGGATTGTTGAAGTTCTTTCGTTCCTTTCTTCTTCCCTCCTCCCTCCCTCAGAACAAAGCCCTCACCTCCGTCCTTCCCTCCCATCCCTCGGAAAGCAATTTCCCTTCCGAAAGAAGAACCCGCCGGAAAGAATCCTTACTCTCCCTCTCTCCCTCCCTCCTCCCTCCCTCCCATCCTTCTTCCCTCCCTCCTTCTTTCCCTCCTTCTTCTTTTCCTCCCCCTTCGTATCTTCCCTCCTTTCTTTCTTTTCCTCCTTCTTCTTTCTTTCCTCCTTCTTCTTTCCTTCCTTCTTCCTTCCTATCCTTCCTTCTTCCTTCCTTCCTTCCTTCCTCCTTCCTTCCTTCCTTCCTTCCTTCCTTCCTTCCTTCCTTCCTTCCTCCCTGAAAAGGAAGGAAAGAAGATTCTTTTCCTCCCTCCTTTCTTTCCCTCCGGGGGAGCGGAAGGAAAAGAAAGAGGGGAGGGGAACTTTCTTTTTCTTTCTTTCTTTCTTTCTCTCTTTCTCTCTTGTCGTCCTCCTCTTCAGAGGGGAGGGAGGGGTTTCTTCTCTTTCTGTTCGAGAGAGGGAGGGAGGGAAGGGAGGGAGGGAGGGAGGACCTTTTCTTTGGAGCCTTTCTTTCTTCTTCCTTCCGTCCTTCCTGTCCTTGGAAAGAAGGAAAGAAGGAAAGAAGGAAAGAAGGAAAGAAGGAAAGAAAGAAAGGAAGATGCAAATTGAGACACGGTGTCAGAAGAAACAAGAAAAGAAATAGAAACAAAAATGGATAGAAGAAAGTGAAAAATAAATAGACAGAAAGTGAAATGAGTGTTGCGTGCTGGTAAAGAGAATGACACAAACAAATCGACTGTGGCAATGAACAAAGTGAGAGGAAAATCCCCCATCTTTCAGATGGATCAAATGAAACCACCTCCATAGATGTGTCATTGGCAATTGACAGGCTCTGGTAGATGAAGGGAGTTAATGGCGTGACCAAGGCTGCCTTTAGGAGATGCACAAAATACAACAGGTAACTGGAGGATCTTATTGTGCAGAATATATTTTCTGCAGTTCTGTTCCTGATGAGAATCATGAAATGATTCCCTGCCCTCCACACCTCCCGTTTCCACCCCCCCCCCCCCCCCACCCCCTCCCCACAGCCACGATAATTTGTATTTTTGTGCAACTCTGCGGCAATTGTTTATCAACTGCAACTTGATATTACTGCAGGAGAAGCACATTTTAATTATGTGTGGGTCAAAGGGTCACACGCAATTATGGTCAACCACAGAGAATGCGCTTTTGGCTTTATTTTTGATGGTTGACCAATATTATTGGCACAGAGAGTTTCCAAGCGCTCAAGCTTCCTGGCATTCCCAGAAATCAAGGATTAACCCAGTGGACCTGATTGGAAGAGGAGCTCAAGAGACAAATCGTCAGTACATTATGTAGTACATTGGGTCGTTTTTCCAAAATGTTCGCAGAACATTTTTATACAATTATCTTTAGCCATGAGGCAAGATCCAATGTACTGGAACAGGGGACATTGAAGGGAGATTTAATTACACCCATAGAATTGTCCAGCACAGAAATTGACCGTTCGAACCACCACAGCCATGCCAACCATTTTGTATTTTGTCCATCTAATCCGACTTGCAGACATTAGTCAAGTCAATTCACTTTTATTTCTATAGCACATTTAAAAAACAACTCTCGTTGGCCAAAGTGCTTTACATTGGTGGAGGTACTAACGTGCTACAAACAGTGGTTCATAGATTAAGTACATTCATCTATATTACTAAAAGTCTGATCTTGACCGCTTTTGGCTCGCTGTGCTGCGATTTCCAAGAGAACGCCGCCACCTATGGCCGTCATTTTTGGCCACCTCGCTCAGAGCCCACCCTCCGCCTTCCGGGACTGGAGGATTTTTCCCATCGATGAAAAATCAGAGAGATATTAATGTTTTTTAATAATTTGCCATCCTCTCTGCTGCCCCTGCTGGAGGGAGGGGGAGGGACTATAAAACCAGGAAGTGGTGTGCCTCACTCAGTCTCTGCAAGATGGAGGAAGTCAGAGGGTCATGTCTCTCTGAGCTCTGAATAACACTGAACACATGTCTACTCAACTGTGAGTGCCCTTAATGTGGTTTGAAAATGAAAATAAGGTTGGTTTGAAGTAGAAATGCACTGCAAATGGTTGTTTGGGTTGAAGTAAAAATGCACTGCAAATGGTTGTTTGGGTTGAAGTAATTGGTGGAGAGGTGGAATTGGTGGAGAGGTGGAATATTGCATCGGGGGACCAGCCCTCCCGTGTGAACATGGGACCCAATGGGTCCCACTTAGTCTAGTAAATACATAGATATAGCCCTCCCTCAGAGGACGTCAAGAAAGGCTTGAGAGTAAAGATGAGTTTTAAGTCTCGACCTAAAGGAGTCGATGGAGGGGGCAGTTCTGATGGGAAGAGGGATGCTGTTCCACAGTCTAGGAGCTGCAACCGCAAAGGCGTGGTCACCCCTGAGCTTATGCCTAGATGTTCAGTAGCCCCAAGTCGGCCGATCTGAGGGACCTGGAGGTGGTGCGGTGGGTAAGCAGATTTATGATGTAGGCGGGGGCAAGCCCGTTAAGGGCTTTGTAGACATAAAGAAGGATCTTGAAATTTATTCGGAACCGCACAGGGAGAGAGGTGGTGATGTGGTCCCTTTTTCGGGTGCCCGTCAGGAGTCTCGCTGCGGCGTTTTGGACCAGTTGCAGGCGGAACAGGGAAGATTGGCTGATGCCAGTGTAAAGGGAGTTGCAGTAATCTAGGCGGGAGGAGATAAATGTGTGGATGATCTTTTCGAGGTCATCCACACATTAGCTCCGTATCCTTCTATACGTTGGGTATCTAAATGCCTCTTAAATATAGGGCATTGAGTTCAGATTTGGGACATCATGTTACAACAGCACATGGCATTAGTAAAACCACACCTAAAGTATTGTGTGTAGTTATGTCCTGCTATCGGACATACATCATTAAACAGAAAAAGGTGCAGAAAGGATTCACTGGGTTGTTGCTGGGGTTGGAGGGCTTGAGTTATAAGGAGAGACAGGTTAAGCTGGGGACTCTTTCCCCTGGGGCGTAGGTTCAGGGGTGACCTTATAGATAAGGTGAATGGTCTGTTTATTACCCACGTAGAGTTTAAAACTACAGGGCCTAGATTGAAGTGAGAGGCGAAAGCATTGAAAGGGACCTGAGGAGCAGCTTTTTTCCACACAGAGGGTGGTGGATATATGGAACGATAGAGGAAGCTGTGGAGGTGGCTACAAGTGCAATGTTTTAAAGATATTTAGACTGGTACATCGATAGGAATGGTTTAGAGGAATATGGGTCTAACGCGGGCAGATGGAACTAGCTCAAGTAGACATGTTGGTCGGCATGGATATATAGGGCCTCTGGGCCCTATTCCTTGCTATGATGATATAATATTGAGGTTCTGGCACTTTGTACACCCATTAATGATGGACTTCCTGCAAACACCTTTAGAGCAGGTGGTTCACCTGCCTTATCAACCAGCCAACTGTACATGGCATGGCTGCAAGAGACCATAAACAGCAGAAAAGCAAATGGTTCCAAAATAAGATAAGAAACATTATCTCCTTGAGAAGGTTTTACATGGCATTTCCCTCCAGTAGCACAATACCATACATGTCAAAAACAATTTCCATCTGTCAAGGAGAATCCTTCTCACGACTTCTTTCGAAACTTCATTGTGTTAATATTGTGTTATCACGGTCTGAATCTAATCTGCTGGTTTCTGATAGAAAATAATGCAAAGCTTTTCAGAACAATAATGCTCCTTCTGTGACTGTGCAACAAAACGAGAAACTTGCAGAAGTGGGTGTCGGGAAGTCAGGACTTTGGAAAAGATATTCCTGCGAGTCCGACTGCCGTGCTGTTTTTAATTAGTTTCATTTGGAAATTTCTCTGGAATTCAATCATTCAGGGCTAAGGAGAAGCTTGCAGGAAATGAGTGCAATTGTGACTCAAACTCGGGGAAATAAAAAAACAGAGGATGATGAGCTGAAAGTTTACTCAACATGTGTGAGGTTAATAGCTCTGTAACAAAACAATATCATCAATAACTGCTCCCATCTGCTGCAGACTGGCTTGTTGGGATGTTATGCGTTCTGACATGAAATGTCGTTTGGACAGGGTCAGTGTAAGGCTGTATTAATCATCGTCTCAGTCTGTTCCAAGGAGATCTATAAATCATACAGCATAAATCATGAGATCTTGTAAGAAGGTCTATGATAAATACAAAAGGTTCTCGGTTTTTACGTGCATTTTATAGAAATGCAACAATGAGATTTGTGCACTTTAGGGGAAGATATGAGATAATGTACGAGACCCACCAAATGCGCCCAAAATGTTGTCCATTAACATTAGTTTTATGGACAACTTTACTCCCATTAATGCTGAATAGAAAACAAGCAGTTGTGATTAATCCATGTGGTATTTATTTGCTCCCTATCACTGTTTTTATCTATCTGGCTTTAAGTGTGGCTGGTTAGCACAGCGACAGAGACTCCGATGGTTTGGATGAATCAGCCAAGTTTGGCTATTCCACAATTGGTATTAAAGTGGAAGAGCCTGATCACTTCAGACCAAATGGCCGAGCACTTTGTTTCAATGCCAAAGATAGGTCAACGTCCATGGGTTGTGAAGACATTTTCCTGACTCCACTGAATGTCTGTCTCCCTATTGCCCACAAGCATCGATCTGGAAACCAAATAAAGACACTCTCTGACTGACCTAGGTAAGGGTCACGTTCTGGAAACCCTTTTGAAAGTCAGATTTTCAGCGAGTTGTAATGTGTCTCATGCATCTAATGTGCCCTCTCCTGCTGAGTGATGCTAAGCTCCTGAGAAATGTTCTGAGGTCTGAGGTCTGAAAGCTCCTTGCTTTCAGGAAGCCCAGTGACACAAAAAAACAGCACAGTTTTGAAAAATAAGTAAAGAGAAACTGAGTGAATAATTTAGTGATTAAGTTACTAAATTGGCCTTCATAACAAGTTGGCCTTCATAACAAGAGGATTTCAGTATAGGAGTAAAGAGGTTCTTCTGCAGTTGTTTAGGGCTCTGGTGAGACCACATCTGGAGTATTGTGTACAGTTTTAGTCTCCTAATTTGAGGAAGGACATCCTTGTGATTGAGGCAGTGCAGTTCACGAGATTGATCCCTGGGACGGCGGGACTGTCATATGAGGAAAGATTGAAAAGACTAGGCTTGTATTCACTGGAGTTTAGAAGGATGAGGGGGTATCTTATCGAAACATATAAAATTATAAAAGGACTGGACAAGCTAGATGCAGGAAAAATGTTCCCAATGTTGGGCGAGTCCAGAACCAGGGGCCATACAGTCTTAGAATAAAGGGGAGGTCATTTAAGACTGAGGTGAGAAAAAACTTTTTCACCCAGAGAGTTGTGAATTTGTGGAATTCCCTGCCACAGAGGGCAGTGGAGGCCAAGTCACTGGATGGATTTAAGAGAGAGTTAGATAGAGCTCTAGGGGCTCGTGGAGTCAAGGGATATGTGGAGAATGCAGGCATGGGTTATTGATAGGGGATGATCAGCCATGATCACAATGAATGGCGGTGCTGGCTCGAAGGGCCGAATGGCCTCCTCCTGCACCTATGTTCTATGTTTCTATGTTTCTATGTAATTACACGGTGGACAAAAGAACCTTGAATGGATTTGCACGGTTTTAGTCTTCAGCACCAAAGAGGCGATGTTTGATAGTGTTGTGGTTGTTACACACAGCATTCTTGTTGGTAACCAACATCATAACTCAAGATTGAAGATGCTCATCTGTGTTACCGCATAATTTTGCATGATATAATGGAGATAACTGTGCTTCCTAGTTCTGTTTTTTCCGCATACTTTATGCTTGGGAGCCATTGATCAAATGCAGACATCTAGCATAGAACCTTCTCGAGTGACACCACAAATGGGAACAGAGACCACATTGCAAACTTGTATCCCACACAATGGTCTTATCCTTTTCAGAATGTAGCCTGGTTTATATTTGCAAAGATATCTGAGGGCATTGACAATTCCAACACACAGGAATGCCCAGATTTGGCTAATGGAGGAGGCATTTGGATTGTGGTATGATGGAACGAACTTTAAAATATATGGTTAAGTGTTGTATTAACACAGCAGCCACAGGAACGTTCGACAAATGAGTTGAGAGTTTGTCTGTTGACATCAAAAACTGTCGTTCCCAGGCTTCTAAGTTCTAAAACGGGAGAGCTCATACAGTGACCTCTTCACAGCAACAAGAAGATGTATTTATGTGTGACCCTGAATGTAGTAAAATGGCCTGAGGCACTTCAGAGATATGTCCACGAAAAACTGACCGTGATCCATCTGAAGCGAGATTAGGGCAGGTGACTAATAGTTTGATCAAAGATACATAGATACATGGAAAATAGGTGCAGGAGTAGGCCATTCGGCCCTTCGATCCTGCACCGCCATTCAATATGATCATGGCTGATCATCCAACTCAGTATCCCGTACCTGCCTTCTCTCCATACCCCGTGATCCCTTTAGCCACAAGGGCCACATCTAACTCCCTCTTAAATATAGCCAATGAACTGGCCTCAACTACCGTCTGTGGCAGAGAGTTCCAGAGATTCACCACTCTCTGTGTGAAAAATGTTTTTCTCATCTCGGTCTTAAAGGATTTCCCCCTTGTCCTGGACTTCCCCAACATCGGGAACAAGCTTCCTGCATCTAGCCTGTCCAACCCCTTAAGAATTTTGTAAGTTTCTATAAGATCCCCCCTCAATCTCCTAAATTCTAGCGAGTATAAGCCGATATGTTTTAAGAGAGGAGAGAGAGGGAGGGAGAAAGAGGGAGGGAGGGAGGGAGGGAGGGAGTGTAGAAGGGAGCGTGGAAGAGAGATATTTAAGGAGGAAATTTCTCAACTTCCAGTCTTCCATGGCTTCCAGTCTTGGAGCAGTTATTATAAGAGATGGTTCTGAAGTCAGGATTGAGGACTGAAATCTTGGAGGATTAGTGGAGGCAACAGGAAGAAGGTGAGAGGACATGAGGGAATGAACACAAGGATGAGAATTTTAAGATGGAGATATTGTGTATTGGTAGCCAGATTAGATCAGCAGGCAGTGGAGTGGTGAGCAAATGGGACTTGGCGTGACCTCGGAGGCAAACCGCAAAGTTTTGTGTCAGCAATAAACAAAATGATGGAGGAATTCAGCAGGTCAGGCAACATCTGTGGAGGGAAATGGACAGACGACATTTCGGGTCAGGGCCATCTCAAGATTCCAGCATCTGTAGTCTTTTGTGTCACCAAGTTTTGGATGAGCTTGTTCACGGAAGGTCCGAGCTGGGAGACTAACCGGGTGATCTTTGGTTAGAAAGACATGAAACTTTCCAGGAATGAGTGGGTTAGCATATGATAAGTGTTTGACAGCACTGGGCCTGTACTCGCTGGAGTTTACAAGGTTGAAGGGGGGACCTCATTGAAAATTACAGAATAGTGAAAGGAATAGATAGAGTGGATGTGGAAAGGATGTTTCCACTGGTGGGAGAGTCTAGGATCAGAGGTTATAGCCTCAGAATTAAGGGGTGCTCTTTTAGAAAGGAGGTAAGGATTAATTTATTTAGTCAGAGGTTGGTGAATCTGTGGAACGCATTGCCACAGACGGCTGTGGAGGCCAAGTCAGTGGATATATTTAATGCAGAGATGGATAGATTCTTGATTAGAACGAGTGTCAAGGGTCATGGGGAGAAGGCAGGAAAATGGGATTAGGAGGCAGAGATCAGCCATGATTGAATGGTGGAGTAGACTCGATGGGCCGAATGGCTTAATTCTACTGCTATAACGTGTGAACTTCAGCTCTGGAACCAACCAAGGAGTTAATGCTCATTTTATTTGTCCACAACATTACTCTCACTGAGTTGACAAGTGGCCATATGCCCCTCACCTTGGGTATTGGGGAAAAAACACATGTACTCAAAAGAGGGGAACTCAAGGGTTACAGTGAAGATATCTAATCAGGTGGGAGTTCAGTCCTCTTTGGTTTCATACACCAAAGACCAGTTATTTTTATTTATTTGTTCATGTACAGGGTATAGGCTCATAATTTTCCCCTTTGAAATGACCGGTTTTACCAGACCATTTCAATAGACAATAGATGCAGGAGTAGGCCATTCGGCCCTTCGAGCCAGCACCGCCATTCAATGTGATCGTGGCTGATCATTCTGCCTTCTCCCCATATCCCCTGACTCCGCTATCTTTAAGAGCCCTATCCAGCTCTCTCTTGAAAGCATCCAGAGAACCTGCCTCCACCGCCCTCTGAGGCAGAGAATTCCACAGACTCACAGCTCTCTGTGAGAAAAAGTGTTTCCTCGTCTCCGTTATAAATGGCTTACCCCTTATTCTTAAACTGTGGCCCCTGATTCTGGACTCCCCCAACATCGGGAACATGTCTCCTGCCTCTAGCGTGTCCAAACCCTTAATAATCTTATATGTTTCAATGAGATGCCCTCTCATCCTTCTAAACTCCAGAGTGTACAAGCCCAGCCGCTCCATTCTCTCAGCATATGACAGTCCCGCCATCCCTGGAATTAACCTTGTAAACCTACTCTGGGCTCCCTCAATAGCAAGAATGTCCTTCCTCAAATTAGGGGACCAAAAATGTGGTTAAGACTCGGGAGTCACATACAGGCTGGGTAAAAACAGCAAGATTCCTTCCCTGACTGTGATTAACAAACATTAACATAAGTGAACCAGATGGTATTTTTTTTACCACAATCTAGTAATTTCCAGTTCACCATTGCACCATACTCACTAATGTAATAGTTGGGAGTTTAATTATCCCAGGTATGGTCGGGTTTTGGCTTGTGAGGCTTTCACTCTTTACGTGATGTGTTGGCAATGATTCTCCATTTCCACTTACCCCCAAACGTATCAGGCAACAAAGAGTCAACCATGATGGTGATCTGGAGTTACATGCGGGCCAGAGGCCATGAGTAAACCAGATGGGCTTTTACAATGTTTACAATTTCAGAGACTAGATTTTGTTCATAAATCCACATTTATTTAATTACATGAATTTAACTTCCCCAGCTGCGATGATGGAATTTCGACTCATGTCCTCGGATCAGTGATCCAGGATGTTGGCTGCAAATCCAGTTTCTTAACCATTACGCCAACAATCCCAACCTCTGGATGTGGGTCCGGCAACTTCACTGCCACGCTGACATGCTCCATTGTGTTCGAGTGAGACAAGACTTCGCCATTTCAATGCAGTCGCCGTCCTCTTGGGGACTGAAGACTAAAACGTGTAGGGGCCGGGGAGAGGAACCCGACTCTCTTGAGACACCAAGTTTGTGGTCAGGCAATCCACAAACCTTTGTGTTCGCTGGAAGAGCAGCAGGTTCTGGGCAGACTGCAGGAACCTCTTGGGCCTCTGGTGGTCTTCCAGCAGCGCTTGATGTGTCTCAGTAGGAACAGCCCAGTGAGTACAGAGTGCTGTAATTCAGCTGCCCAGGGTGAAACCAGAGCAGACATCAATTCCCCACATCTTCCATGCTGTAGCCTCAGGGGCAGACACATTTTGCTTGTTCCTTCTTAGAACACAA
Source organism: Amblyraja radiata (assembly GCF_010909765.2). Lineage (NCBI taxonomy): Eukaryota > Metazoa > Chordata > Chondrichthyes > Rajiformes > Rajidae > Amblyraja > Amblyraja radiata. The sequence goes on from NC_046001.1 coordinate 5,599,316, forward strand.
AACAGCAGCATCTACTTCCAAATCCTTAATATGTTCACCTACGTCATTACTATTTGGATTTCATTTCGCTTGAGGTAGCCTCGACTAATTGCATGGCAGATGCAGTATAGCATGGCAGATGCAGTATAATGTGGATAAATGTGAGGTTATCCACTTTGGTGGCAAAAACAGGAAAGTAGACTATTATCTGAATGGTGGCCAATTAGGAAAAGGGGAGATGCAATGAGACCTGGGTGTCATGGTACACCAGTCATTGAAAGTAGGCATGCAGGTGCAGCAGGCAGTGAAGAAAGCGAATGGTATGTTAGCATTCATAGCAAAAGGATTTGAGTATAGGAGCAGGGAGGTTCTACTGCAGTTGTACAGGGTCTTGGTGAGACCACACCTGGAGTATTGTGTACAGTTTTGGTCTCCTAATCTGAGGAAAGACATTCTTGCCATAGAGGGAGTGCAGAGAAGGTTCACCACACTGATTCCTGGGATGTCAGGACTTTCATATGAAGAAAGACTGGATAGACTCGGCTTGTACACGCTAGAATTTAGAAGATTGGAAGTGGCGGCGCTGTGATACAGCTGCGGCTCGCCTGCAGTCTGTGTTTTGTGTTGTTTTTTTTTGTTTTTGTTTTTTTTTTTGTTTTTTTTGTTGTTTTTATTTTGTCTAGTTTAGTAATGTTTTTGGTTATTAGGTGGTGTTATGTGTGTGGGGGGAGGGTGAAACAGAGCTTTCTGTCTCTCCCTTCGGGGGAATGCGACTTTTTGTCGTATCCCCCTTCTCTTCCCCCGTCTGCGCTGAGGCCTAATGGCGGAGCTGGCGGCCTCCAACCTGCGACCGACCTCGAGGGTCCGGAGGTAGAGCCAGCCAGGACTCACCAACGCGAGGCTGGCCGTCTTCGAGCTGCGGCGGCGTTCGGGCAGCGGCACGATTCGGCGCTCCGGTGAGGGCGAACGGCGCGGGGCTAAGACACTCCCGTGCGGCCGGCACGGCTACTGGCTGGAAGGCGCTCTCGTGTGAGCAGCCCGGTGCGGGGCTGAGACGCTGCCGTGTGGGCGGACCGGCTCCCGGCTGGAAGGTGCTCCCGTGGGGGCAGCCCGGTGCGGGGCTGAGACGCTGCCGTGTGGGTGGCCTGGCTACCGGCTGGAAGGCGCTCCGGTGAGGGCGGACCGGCTCCCGGCTGGAAGGTGCTCTCGTGGGGGCAGCCCGGTGCGGGGCTGAGACGCTGCCTTGTGGGCGGCCCGGTGCGGGACGGAGACGGTGCTACGGCGGCTGAGGCGGCGTTCTGGCGGCGGCGACCTGGATCCGGGGCTCGGCCGCGGGCCAGTGGAGGACAATGTCGGGAGCTCGCAGGTCACAGGCTGGTGCCTGTTTTCCGGAGCACCCGTTGCAACAGCTGCGTCCGCTGGACGGGAGGGCGGCAGCTTCGACCACCCCCGGGCCGCGGAGCTTGAACCGCGGGACTGATGCCATCGCCCGGTGGGGTATCGCCTCGGCGCAGAGGGAGAAGAGGAGGGAAGAGACAGTAACTCTAAGACTTTTGCCTCCATCACAGTGAGGAGGTGTTTGGTGAACTCACTGTGGTGGATGTTAATTTGTGTTTATTGTGTTTTGTTATTATTACATGTGTGGCTGCAGGCAACAGCATTTCGTTCAGACCGAAAGGTCTGAATGACAAATAAAGGATTCAATTCAAAGATTGAGGGGGGATCTTATAGAAACTTACAAAATTCTTAAGGGGTTGGACAGGCTAGATACAGGAAGATTGTTCCCGATGTTAGGGAAGTCCAGGACAAGGGGTCACAGTTTAAGGATAAAGGGGAAATCCTTTAGGACCGAGATGAGAAAAACATTTTTCACACAGAGAGTGGTGAATCTCTGGAACTCTCTGCCACAGAAGGTAGTTGAGGCCAGTTCATTGGCTATATTTAAGAGGGAGTTAGATGTGGCCCTTGTGGCTAAAGGGATCAGGGGGTATGGAGAGAAGCAGGTACAGGATGATCAGCCATGATCATATTGAATGGCGGTGCTGGCTCGAAGGGCCGAATGGCCTACTGCTGCACCTATTTTCTATGTTTCTATGTTTCTATGGAAACACAGTCAATCAAGGCTTTTTCTGATGATTTTTTAAATGACTTGGATAAAGCTTAGAGGCAAATAATGTGCAGGGTTATGAGACAAGAGCCAGGGGAATGAGACTGATTGGATTGTTCTCCAAAGAGATGCCATGCCTCGACGGGCTAAGTGGCTTCCTTCGCTGCCATAAGGATTTGATGATTCCTGTGGTTTTGCAAAGGAAAATTGCAAGGAAATTAATATGCAAGTTGTTTTTAAAAATTGTTCGATTTCTGTGCAATTTAACCACAGTTCACCGTTTGGCATAAGTAACGGGAGAAGGAGGAAGCCACCATCAAGCACCCACTAACCCTCATTTTATTCTCTCCATTTTTACCACCAACTGCTCCCTTGCCTACATTCTACCGTGCACTCCAGGGGTGATTGACAGCGGCCAGTTAACCCACTGAATCGCACGTTTTTGCGACGTGGGAGGAAACCGGAGCACCCGGAGGAAACCCACATGGTCTCACGCAGAAATCCAGAGCGTGCAAACTCAACGCAGATAACACACAAGGTCAGTATTTGATCCGGGTTCTCTGGCGTTGTGAGGGAGAGACTCTAGCAGCAGCGGCACTGGGATGGTTTGGGGAACGTGGGGGGGGGGGGGGGGGGGGGGGGGGGGGGGAGGGGGGGAGGTGGTACAATGGCACCTTGGGAAGTAGAATTACCACTTGGAAATTATGCTTTCCTTGAATTCCTGTGTGATTCGTTTGCTGGGGGAGTCTATTAGGCTTTGGAGTGGACTTGGAGAAAGAAACAGGCTTGTGTTGTGAGTCTTCCATGAGGAAATGCAGAATGTCAAGTCAAGTCAAGTTCTTGGTTCTTGGTTTCTTGGTCCTCCAAAATATTCCAAATGGAATTTAAACTGGAGGTGGTGAAGGGAGGACTTAAGCCAGAAAGGGTTATTGGGAAGAAAGAGCTACTTTAAATTTAGTTGCATCTGGTTGGGTAACTATAGTTTGGTGGAGATTATTCCATGCTTTAATTGTGCGGGGGAAGAACGAAGTGCTGTACACATCTGTCTTTGTAGCTGGGATCACAAATTGGATCGAATGCCCTCGTCTGCTCCTAATTGGTTTGGGTTTGGTGTAGGTTTTGTAATCTATGTCGAGCTGACCATTTAACATTTTGTAAAAACAGGTCAAACGGTGAGCTTCACGTGTGTCTGTCTTGGAGAGGGTTCCTTCCACCCCAGAGAATTCAGAAGTTTGGTGACACTCGCTTCTCTCTCATAGGTGTTAGTAACAAATCGAGTTGCCTGTCTTCGGACACGTTCGATGGAAGAAATGTTTTTATTTGTGTATGGGTCCCATGCTGCAACTGCGTAGTCCAAATGAGGTCTAACGAGGGTGAAGTATAGCTTCTCCTTGACAGAAGTTGAACAATGATGTTTATTCGTCACATACGCATACGAGATGTGCAGTGAGATGAAAAGTGGCAATACTTGAGGATTGTGCAAAACAACTACAAAACAGAACGGAACAGAATCACATAGAAACATAGAAACAGAGAAAATAGGTGCAGGAGTAGGCCATTCGGCCCTTCGAGCCTGCACCGCCATTCAACATGATCATGGCTGATCATCCAACTCAGTATCCCATCCCTGCCTTCTCTCCATACCCACTGATCCCTTTAGCCACAAGGGCCACATCTAACTCCCTCTTAAATATAGCCAATGAACTGGCCTCAACTACCTTCTGTGGCAGAGAATTCCACAGATTCACCACTCTCTGTGTGAAAAATGATTTTCTCATCTCGGTCCTAAAAGACTTCCCTCTTATCGTTAAACTGTGACCCCTTGTCCTGGACTTCCCCAACATCGGGAATAATCTTCCTGCATCTAGCCTGTTCAACCCCTTAAGAATTTTGTAAGTTTCTATAAGATCCCCCCTCAATCTTCTAAATTCTAGCGTGTACAAGCCGAGTCTATCCAGTCTTTCTTCATATGAAAGTCCAGCCATCCCAGGAATCAGTCTGGTGAACCTTTTCTGTACTCCCTCTATGGCAAGAATGTCTTTCCTCAGATTAGGAGACCAAAACTGTACGCAATACTCCAGGTGTGGTCTCACCAAGACCCTGTACAACTGCAGTAGAACCTCCCTGCTCTTATACTCAAATCCTTTTGCTATGAATGCTAACATACCATTTGCTTTCTTCACAACATATTCACATATTACATATTTGTGGGAGGAAAAAAAAAGATAAAACAGCAATTTTAAAAAGACACCACACAACAGTAAATTGATACAGAATTCTGGCTAATTTCACCTCTGGTCCAGCATGATATAACATATAATGGAATGCAATACTGACCTGCTAATTAGCCATTACATTCAATCTGCTGGTGTGTCTTTTGAACTAAGGAGCATATGGGGGGAGATTTCAATTTGTTATTAATGATATATATATATTTGTTGTACACAAAAATGCTGGAGAAACTCAGCAGGTGCAGCAGCATCTATGGAGCGAAGGAAATATGCAGTAGCATCTATGGAGCGAGGGAAATAGGCAACGTTTCGGGACGAAACTTTGCCTATTTCCTTCGCTCCATAGATGCTGCTGCACCCGCTGAGTTTCTCCAGCATTTTTGTGTACCTTCGATTTTCTTAAAAACTATATATATTTTTTAATGGATTAGTAGGAAAACAAATACAGTCCGCCCTCTGCTCTGTGTGTAGTGAAGCCCATGGGATCCAAGTAGCTGTGATCCTCATGGAATATGCGGGCAGCCGAGTCACCAAGCCAAGGGCAACCATGGTGGTTGATGCTCATTGAATACCTCTAGTCTGTTGAGCTACCCATGAAGGAGATGAAGCTGGAACCTGTGACCAGAACTTCTTCTTCTTTCGTGTGGCGTGTGCACAGCCTAAAGTTGTTGGACAACTTGTTCTATTTGATCTTCCGTTTGTGCACGTCGAGTTGATTGAAAGAAGAAGAAAAGAGAGAGAGAGAGAGATAGAAAGAAGAAAAGAGAGAGAGAGATAGAAGAAAAGAGAGAGAGAGAGAGAGAGAGAGAGAGGAGAGAGATAGATAGATAGAAGAGGAGAGAGAGATAGAAGAAAAGAGAGAGATAGATAGAAGAAAAGAGGGAGAGAGGGATAGATAGAAGAAGAAAAGGAGTTAGAGATAGAAGGAAATAAGAGGAGAGAGATAGAAAGAGGAGAGATAGATAGAAGGGAAAAGAGAGGAGAGATAGAGAAGATAGATAGATAGATAGATAGATAGATAGATAGATAGATAGATAGATAGATAGATAGATAGATAGATAGATAGATAGATAGATAGATAGATAGATAGATAGATAGATAGATAGATCACCACCTCCAGTTTAAATTCCATTTGGAATATTTTTGGAGGACCAAGAAACCAAGAACCAAGATTGCATTGGTTGAAACAGGGCGGACCACGTGAAGGTTGCAATCTCCCTCCTCCGACCAGAACTGAAAGCAGCACAGAGGACTGTTTTGGTAAGGAGAGATATCATTGTTTTTTTTGGGGGGGGGGAATTAAAGGAAGGTTCACTGAGAGGGGTTGTCTTATGGATGCCTGGGCAGGTTGGACTTCTGGAGGCTAGGAGGTGGTTTAGGTTCATTATTGCCACGTGTACTGAGGTACAGTGAAAACCCATGTTACCCAAACAGATTAGGCATATACGACACATAAATATAGTCAAACCAAATTCAGGCAAAGGGGAAGATATGGAGTGCAGAATGTAGTTCTCAGCATTGTAGCGCAACTTATTATCAACGTTTTGCCACAGTTGGCAGGGCATTGGTTAGAAACGTACAAAATTCTTAAGGGGTTGGATAGGCTAGATGCAGGAAGATTGTTCCCGATGTTGGGGAAGTCCAGAACAAGGGGTCACAGTTTAAGGATAAGGGGGAAGTCTTTTAGGACCGAGATGAGAAAATCATTTTTCACACAGAGAGTGGTGAATCTGTGGAATTTTACTTCGGAGTCACGTGAGTGACTATGTGAAGAGCCCGCTCAGCACGCAAGCGCGGCATTGCGTTCACGCAGGCAACAGCGGCGCAGCGGGAGTCAGGCGCTCCCGCTACAGTTTAAAAGACGGACCGTCAGGTAAGCCTACTCTGAGGTCGGTTTTTCTTGGCAAAAGGAGAGTTTTTGCTTTGTTCCAACAGCTAAGAAAAATGAACAGAACAAGGCTCTCCAAGAAGCCTGTCCCCCGTTCGAATCCAACAGAGGAGCGTTCCATCAGTGGGGGGCAGGAGGCGGTAGGACCGCTAACCCAGCGCTCCGCCATCCCCGACACTGAGCCGAGTCCAGTCTCGCTAGCGCCTGAGCAGCGGACTGGATGTAAAGCCACTAAGAAGACCATCCGGCCCGTGGTATCCGATTCGTCGGACGGGGACGTCTCACCGCCCGCTCGGGGCAGAAACAGCCGCAAGAGCCGCATGGAGCGGCTCGTGGAGCAAATGCTCCAGCGAGACGCGCTTCGTGAGGAGCAGTCTCGCAGGGGGAGTTCAGGCACTCCCTCCACAGTGCCTCGTGCACTGGCCATCGCTTCCCCCTCATCCGAGGGCAGCTGTGGTGACCAGGGCTGGGCTGGTCAAGAAGAGGGGTTAATGGCTGAAGAAGTCGGGAGTATGCCAGGGGTGCAGGAACAGGAAGAGCTGCTGGGTGTGGTAGACCGCTACGTGGCAGCCCCACGTGAAGGACGGCCATTAGAGCCAAAACTAGCGGCCAGCATTAACCACCTATCCAACAGGCCCCTACAGGAGCAGGTGGTTAATGAGGTCTTAGAACAATATACGGCTCCTGAAAATTGTGAATCGCTCAAAGTGCCGGCTGTCAACAGCCAAATCTGGGGGCACGTTGGGTCAAATATTCGAAATCAGGAACTAAAACTTCAGCGGATCCTCAGGCTCCTGACGTCAGCCATCACCTCATTTGCTCGTTCTGTGGATAACACAGAAATGACCACAAACCAGCAGGACACCCTCGCACTGCTGTGCAATACTCAATTTGAGATAAATAACCTCCGCAAGGAGATTATAAGACCTGCCCTCAACCCGAAATTCGCGGGTTTGTGCAAAACTCCAACCATTGAGTCAGATACACTGCTCTTTGTAATTTTGTCTGTAATTTTGCCAAAAGACAAAACAACTGAATTGGCACAATCATGTAACAATTTAATGGTCAACGAGCGACCAACTATTCGACAAGTAGCAAGAGTAATTGGGAAAATGGTAGCAGCATTTCCGGCTACACAATTTGGACCTTTGCACTATCAAAACTTACAAAGAGCAAAGGTACAGGCACTAAATGACATGCAGGTCATTATGATCATGATCATGATACCCACTGAAGCAATATCAGAGCTACAGTGGTGGGCAGAAAACGTTTGCCATAGTTCCAGCCCTATCATCATCGTTAACCCTAATTTAGTTATCCAAACAGATGCTAGTGCTCAAGGCTGGGGAGCAACTAACTCCATATCCAGCACAGGTGGTAGATGGACTAACCCAGAGTCATCGTTACTACTTACACTGGGCATTAACTATCTAGAGATGTTGGGTGCCTTTTATGGTTTAAAAGCATATGCATCAAATATGCATCACTTGCATGTTCGGTTACAAATAGATAATACTACGGTGGTGGCCTATATTAACCATATGGGCGGCATAAAATCGATATCATGCGACAAATTGGTTAACACAATCTGGCAATGGTGTGTCGAAAGACATATTTGGCTATCAGCAACTTACCTGCCAGGTAAGCTAAATACAGTGGCAGACACCAGGTCACGCAAATTTAATGACAACACCGTATGGATGTTAAACCCCAAAGTGTATGCTAAAATTATCAAGCAATATGGCACGCCAGATATCGACCTATTTGCGTCAAGGCTAAATCAGCAGATACCTATGTATGTCGCTTGGGAACCAGACCCTGAGGCAGCAGCGGTAGATGCGTTCGCGCTGGATTGGGGAAATGTCTTCTTCTATGCATTTCCTCCCTTCTGCCTCATCAGCCGGGTACTACGCAAAATACAAATGGACTCTGCTTCAGGTATTTTGATAGTACCCGACTGGCCTACACAGCCATGGTTCCCATTACTCCACGACATGGTTGTTGAAACCTCGATGATATTTCCCAGTAACCCAGAATTATTAACCACCCAGTATCTGGCATAAGCCACCCATGCCATGATAAAATCAAACTCCTGGGTTGCAGATTTTGAAAAGACCATTACTGGGACTGGGATTGTCAGAAAAAACCGTCAACACCATGTCAGCATCCCACCGAACATCCACAAGGAAACAGTACTTGTCCAGCATCAAAAAGTGGGAGAAGTACTGCTTGCATACAGGGACCACCTACTCAACCACAACAGTTACCAACGTACTGGAGTTCCTGGCAGCCCTTCACCACGATGAAGGACTCAGCTACAGTGCCATCAACACAGCTAGAAGTGCTCTGTCTGCTTATTTAACTCAGGCACCAGGACAACAGGCCATGGGGTCTCACCCGCTGGTGGTCAAACTAATGAAGGGAATTTACAACTCTAACCCCCCCAGACCTAGGTACACCCATATATGGGATGTCAGTGTGGTCCTGACATACCTCAGGGGATGGCCACCAGCCAGGTCCCTCACCTTGGAACAATCTACGCTCAAGACTATCATGTTGATGGCACTTGTATCTGCACAGAGGGTCCAGTCACTACACCTTTTGCGACTGGACAACATGATCATAGCTCCAGATCAGGTCACTTTCGTTATCCAGGGACTGATCAAACAGAGCAGACCAGGAACACCCAACCCAGTCGTAGAATTCCGGGCTTACCCGCCAAAACCACGGTTATGTGCCATGACCCACCTACTTTCCTACATAGACACAACCAAAATAATTCGAGGGAGTGAAAAAGCCTTATGGGTCAGTAACAAAAAACCTTATGGTCGGGTGACGAGCCAAACCATTTCGAGATGGCTCAAGCAGGTGCTAAAAGCTGCTGGTATAAACACTAACATGTACAAATCTCACTCCACCAGGGCAGCATCCACGTCGACGGCCAAAAGAATGGACGTGCCTATAGACCACATCCTGGCGACAGCAGGGTGGTCGGGGGAAAGAACGTTCCGAACTTTCTATAATAAGCCGTTGGCAAAACCTGCTTTATTTGCAGAGAAAATTTTACAGTCTGCAAATATTTAATTTAAGCCCAGGGGAGCAATTTAATTTTGTTGTTGTTATTGTTAATAAATACCGTTTTTGTTTTTACAAACAGATTCATTGGTTGATTACGATAACACACTTCCTCCCTCAAGGACTTCGACAGTGAGTGAAGTAAGAACTGTTACACGGTTTGTAATCACAGAGCTTTAAAATCTTCACGTAGTCACTCACGTGACTCCGAAGTAAAATAGTAAGATTAAACGAGAACTTACCAGTTTGAAGTTTGATCTGTATTTATGAGGAGTTACGATGAGGGATTATGTGCCCTCCGCTCCCACCCTCAATAATATGGGTCAAACTGATAACTGAGGTCTCATTTTCTTTACTATGTTTATTTCAATAACTGTGTCTATCTGTGATTCCACACCGCTGCTTTGAAGTATGCCGCGCATGCGTGCTGAGCGGGTTCTTCACGTAATCCCTCATCGTAACTCCTCATAAAATACAGATCAAACTTCAAACTGGTAAGTTCTCGTTTAATCTTACTATTCTCTGCCACAGAAGGTAGTTGACGCCAGTTCATTGGCTATATTTAAGAGGGAGTTAGATGTGGCCCTTGTGGCTAAAGGGATCAGGGGGTATGGAGAGAAGGCAGGTACAGGATACTGAGTTGGATGATCAACCATGATCGTATTGAATGGCGGTGCAGGCTCGAAGGGCCGAATGGCCTACTCCTGCACCTATTTTCTATATTTCTATGTTACTAGACCAATGGCCGCAGTGCAGATTGGGATATGCAGTCAGGTAAAGCATCGAACAGATATGACTTATGCTTAAAACATATTATTAAAATGTGTTCATGTTGTTTCAGCTACTCACCATTTCAGAAAGAAATAATGCTTATAAAATTATAAATACATTCTGCACTCTGTATCTTTCTCTTCGATCTACCTTTTGCATGTGAGTTAGGTTGGATTGTATTCGCGTATAATAATATCTGATTTGATTAGATAGCATGCAAACATAAGCTTTTTACTGTACCCCAGTACACATAATAATACACCTAAATCATCTTTCTTCACCTTTACAATTGAAACCTGATAAATGCATACAACTTGCCAATGCATTTTATCCTTGGATCAAAATTCTACTTGGATGAGATTTCTTTGAAAACTGCAGATATATAGGTAGCCAGCTTGTACAATTCTTTGTACCAGAGGCCAATATAATCATTCATCAATTCAATCTAATCTAAACTAATATAAGATACTCAACAACAAAAAATACTTAACACAAAAGTGATTAGACTTTTGAACTGTGCTGCTGTTTCTGGATAGGAGTTGGCAATGGGGAGCCTGTGTTCAGTGTGTGTTGAGAATAAACATAGAAACATATAAAATAGGTGCAGGAGTAGGTCATTCGGCCCTTCGAGCCTGCACCGCCATTCAATATGATCATGGCTGATCATCCAAGTCAGTATCCTGTACCTGCCTTCTCTCCATACCCCCTGATCCCTTTAGCAGTTCTAAGACCTCATTAACCACCTGCTCCTGTAGGGGCCTGTTGGATAGGTGGTTAATGCTGGCCACTAAGAAGACCATCCAGCCGGTAAGTAGGGGCGATACTAACAGGGGGGAGATTACACCTGTTTAAGGAAGCATATGAGATTATAAGACCTGCCCTCAACCCGAAATTCACGGGGTTGTGCAAAACTCCAACCATTGAGTCAGATACACTGCTCTTTGGCAAGGACCTCACCAAGAAAGTCAAAGACATGGAGGAGGCTTCCAAAACTTTCGGCCTCATGAGGGCAGGCCCCGGGACGAGCAAAACCAAAACCACAAAACCCAAGCGGCAGTACCCCATCGCGTCCACCAGTCGACGTCCACCCTATGGGACTGGTGAAAGCTCGGGATCCGCATATCACCACAGGGAGCCTTTTTTAGGCCAAGGCCCAGAACGGACCCCCTGGAAAATGCGCCAACCCCAAACCTCACAAACACGTCAGACAACGCACAAGACTCGCCATCCTGTGAAGAAGCAGAAGAAACACCCATAACCATGGAGGTAGGTGGGTCTGGTTCCTACCAGCGTATAGAAAGTAGGGGCGCTATACTAACAGGGGGGAGATTACACCTGTTTAAGGAAGCATGAGAGTCTATCACGAGTGACAAGTATATACTCAATAGCATTCGTGGATACAAAATACAGTTTACACTAGAAAAATTGCCACCAGTTCAGCATTCACCCCAGAGGGTCTTTTCCCTCTCAGTTAAAGAAAAACGAGAGGGACAAGCTGAACTGGTGAGACTAATCACAAAGGGTATCATTGAAAAAACAAAACATGAACCCTTGGAATTTGTGTCTAATATATTTACTAAAACTAAAAAAGATGGTGGATGTCGCATCATCATTGACTTAACTTCACTAAATATGTTTGTTAAGTATGTACATTTCAAAATGGAAACGTTTGTTACTGCCAAACAACTGATTTCCAAAGGATACTTCATGGCAAGCATTGACCTCAAAGATGCTTACTATTCAGTACCCATTCATAAGGATCATCGCAGATACCTGAAATTTACCTGGATGGGGCAACTATGGCAGTTTAAAGCGTTACCCAACTAATTAACGTCAGCCCCAAGATTATTCACCAAGATACTTAAACCAGCCCTGACAATATTAAGAAGACAAAAACATATTGTCATGGCATATCTTGATGATATCTTAATAGTAGGCAAAACCATGGAATTGGCTATATCAGCTGTGTCAGCTACCAAACAATTGTTTGAAACCTTGGGATTTGTCTTACATCCAGATAAATCTAAGTTGAAGCCATCCACAACCATGGACTACTTGGGCTTCACTATTAACTCAGTCCACATGTCTGTAATTTTGCCAAAAGACAAAACAACTGAATTGGCACAATCATGTAACAATTTAATGGTCAACGAGCGACCAACTATTCGACAAGTAGCAAGAGTAATTGGGAAAATGGTAGCAGCATTTCCGGCTACACAATTTGGACCTTTGCACTATCAAAACTTACAAAGAGCAAAGGTACAGGCACTAAAATGACATGCAGGTCATTATGATCATGTCATGAAATTACCCGCTGAAGCAATATCAGAGCTACAGTGGTGGGCAGAAAACGTTTGGCATAGTTCCAGCCCTATCATCATCGTTAACCCTAATTTAGTTATCCAAACAGATGCTAGTGCTCAAGGCTGGGGAGCAACTAACTCCATATCCAGCACAGGTGGTAGATGGACTAACCCAGAGTCATCGTTACTACTTACACTGGGCATTAACTATCTAGAGATATTGGGTGCCTTTTATGGTTTAAAAGCATATGCATCAAATATGCATCACTTGCATGTTCGGTTACAAATAGACAATACTACGGTGGTGGCCTATATTAACCATATGGGCGGCATAAAATCGATATCATGCGACAAATTGGTTAACACAATCTGGCAATGGTGTGTCGAAAGACATATTTGGCTATCAGCAACTTACCTGCCAGGTAAGCTAAATACAGTGGCAGACACCAGGTCACGCAAATTTAATGACAACACCGTATGGATGTTAAACCCCAAAGTGTATGCTAAAATTATCAAGCAATATGGCACGCCAGATATCGACCTATTTGCGTCAAGGCTAAATCAGCAGATACCTATGTATGTCGCTTGGGAACCAGACCCTGAGGCAGCAGCGGTAGATGCGTTCGCGCTGGATTGGGGAAATGTCTTCTTCTATGCATTTCCTCCCTTCTGCCTCATCAGCCGGGTACTACGCAAAATACAAATGGACTCTGCTTCAGGTATTTTGATAGTACCCGACTGGCCTACACAGCCATGGTTCCCATTACGGGACGACAGATGGCACAATGGGCTAAGTGTTCGGCTGGCAACCGGAAGGTAGCTGGTTCGAATCCCGCTTGGAGTGCATACTGTCGTTGTGTCCTTGGGCAAGACACTTCACCCACCTTTGCCTGTGTGTGTGGATGTAATTATGTGAAGCACTTTGGGGTCAGTGCAAGTTGACTAAAAATGTGCTATATAAATAAAGAAATTTAAATTTAATTTAATTACTCCACGACATGGTTGTTGAAACCCCGATGATATTTCCCAGTAACCCAGAATTATTAACCCACCCAGTATCTGGCATAAGCCACCCATGCCATGATAAAATAGTAAGATTAAACGAGAACTTACCAGTTTGAAGTTTGATCTGTATTTTATGAGGAGTTACGATGAGGGATTACGTGAAGAACCCGCTCAGTGCGCAGGCGCGGCATACTTCCAAGCAGCGGTGTGGAATCACAGATAGACACAGTTATTTTGAAGTAAACATAGTAAAGATAAGGAGACATCAATTTATTAGTTTGATCCATATAATGAGGGTGGGAGCGGAGGGCACGTAATCCCTCATCGTAACTCCTCATAAAATACAGATCAAACTTCAAACTGGTAAGTTCTCGTTTAATCTTACTATTTTACTTCGGAGTCACGTGAGTGACTACGTGAAGATTTCAAAGCTCTGTGATTTCAAACCGTGTAACAGTTTCATTTCACTCACTGCCGAAGTTCTTGAGGGAGGAAGTGTTATCGTAATCAACCAATGAGTCTATTTGTAGAAAAACACAATGGTATTTTTTAAACAATAACAACAAAGAATTAAGTTGCTCCCCTGGGCTTAAATTAAATATTTGCAGTTCGTAAATCTTTACTGCAAATAAACCAGGTTTTGCCAACGGCTTATTATAAAATTTCTGAACGGTCTTTTCCCCCCCACCATCCTGCTGTAGCCAGGATGTGGCCTATAGGCATGTCCATTCTTTAGCCGTCGACATGGATGCTGTCCTGGTGGAATAAAATTTGTACATGTTAGTGTTTATCCCAGCAGTTTCTAGCACCTGCTTGAGCCATCTCGCAATGGTTTGGCTCGTCACCCGACCATAAGGTTTTTGTGACTGACCCACAAGGCTTTTCATCTCCCTCGTATATTTTGGTTGTGTCTATGTAGGATAGTAGGTGAGTCATGGCACATAACCGTGGTTCTGGTGAGTAAGCCACGACTGGATTAGGTGTTCCTGGTCTGCTCTGTTTGATCAGTCGCTGGATAACGACAGATCTGGTCTGGAGCTGTGATCATGTTGTCCAGTCGCAATAGGTGTAGTGACTGGACCCTCTGAGCGGATACAAGTGCCATCAACATGAGCGTCTTTAGTGTAGCTTGCTCGTGGCCGGGGGATCTGGCTGGTGGCCATTCCCTGAGATATGTCAGGACCACACTGATATCCCAAATATGGGTATACCTGGGCTTAGGGCTTGATATTGTAAATGCCCTTCATCAGTTTTACCACCAGTGGATGGGATCCCATCGCCTGTTGTCCTGGCGCTGGTTGTTGATGGCACTGTAGCTGATCCCTACATCGTGGTGTAGATAGGCCAGGAACTCCAGTATGTTGGTGGCTGTAGCTGTTGCGTATGTCGTCCCTGTTTCCTGGCAGTACTTCTCCCTTTTTTGATGCTGGTTAAGTACTGCCTCTGGTGGATGTTCGAAGGGATGCCGACATGGTGATGGTTTGTTTGGACAATCCCAGTTCCAGGTAAGGTCTGTTCAAACATGCAACCCAGGCGTTTAATTTTCTCATGGCATGGGTGTTTAGCTTACCTGGTAGGTAAGTAGCTGATAGCCAAATATGTCTTTCGACACACCATTGCCAAATCATGTTGACCAATTTGTCGCATGACAATGATTTTATGCCACCCATATGGTTAATATAAGCCATCACCGTAGTATTTATCAATTTGTAACCGAACATGCAAGTGCTGCATATTGGATACATATGCTTTTAAACCATAAAAGGCGCCCAACATCTCTAGATAGTTAATGCCCAGTGTAAGTAGTAATGATGACTCTAGGTTAGTCCATCTACCACCTGTGCTGGAAATGGAGTTAGTCGCTCCCCAGCCTTGAGCACTGGCATCTGTTTTAGTAACTAAAGTAGGGTTAGTGATAAAGATAGGGCTGAAACTATGCCAAACGTTTTCTGCCCACCACTGTAGCTCTGATATTGCTTCAGTGGGTACGTTCATGACACGACCATAGTGACCTGTATGTCGTTTTATTGCCTGTACCTTTGCTCTATGTATTTTTTATTTTTTTTGGATAGTGCAAAGGTCCGAATTGAGTAGCCGGAAATGCTGCTACCATTTTCCCAATTACTCTTGCTACTTGTCGAATATCCTTTGGAATTCAGTTGTTTGGCAGTAACATATGTCTCCATTTTGAAATGTATATACTTAACAAATTTGTTTAGTGATGTTAAGTCAATGATGATGCGACAGCCACCATCTTTTTTGGTTTTAGTGAATATATTCGATACAAATTCCAAAGGTTCATGTTTGGTCTTTTTGATGACCCCCTTTGTGATAAGTCTCACCAGTTCAGCTTGTCCCTCACGTTTCTCTTTGACGGAGGGAGAAATACTCTTTGGGGCCATTGTTGAACTGGCGGCGTTTTTTTTTTTGTTTTTTTTTTTTTGTTTTTTTTCTGACATGAATTGTATTTTATATCCACTATGCTTCAAACCGGTGCAATCTACCTCCTGTTAGTATTAAGCCTCCACCTCCCAAAAGGTGATAGGAACCAGACCCACCTACCTCCATGGTTACGGGTATTTCCTCTGATTCCCTTTGGTCGGCTTGCGAGGTGTCTGATGTGGCGTGTTTGTTGGGGGCTGGCGCATTTTCCATGGGGTCCGCTCTGGGCCCTG
The DNA here is from genome assembly GCF_010909765.2 of Amblyraja radiata. Taxonomy (NCBI): domain Eukaryota; kingdom Metazoa; phylum Chordata; class Chondrichthyes; order Rajiformes; family Rajidae; genus Amblyraja; species Amblyraja radiata. Next base: position 5,615,350 of record NC_046001.1, read on the forward strand.
GTCTAAAAAAGACTTACGGTGAAAGTAAGCGGACCCCGAGCTTTCACCAGTGTTGAATGGTGGATGTTTACTGGTGGATGCGGCGGGGTGCTGCCACTTGGTGGTGTGTGTTTTCAGTTTGCTCGTTTTATACCCTGCCTTCCCGAAGAGCAGCCTGTCTGGCTTATCGGCTGGTGTTTTACACAGCCCAGCAATCGAGGACTGATGGCAGGTTTGATGATTTCTTTCCGCAGATTATTAATTTCAACCTGCGTGTTACACAACAACGCGAGTGTATCCTGTTGATTGGTGGTCATCTCGGTGTTGTTTATACAACGAGCAAACGAAGTGATGCCTGCTGTCAATAGTCGGAGTATCCACTGCAGCTTTAGCTCGTGGTGCCGGATGGTTGCCCCAATGTGTCCCCAGATTTGGCTGTTCACCGCTGGTACTTTTTAGAGGTTCACAGTTCTCCGGCGCCTTCATTAATCACCTGCCCCTGCAGAGCTCTGTTGGAAAGGTGATTGATACTTGCCGCTAGTTTGGCCTCTAGCGGTTCCCCTGCATGGGGTTTTGACACATAGCGGCCCACTACACCAAGCAGCTGTTCCTGCTCCTGCACCCCCTGCATACTCCCGAAATCTTCAGCCATAACCCCTTGTTCTGGACCAGCCCAGTCCTGGCCCCCAAAGCTATCCTCTGGAAAGGAGGATGCAATGGACAGTGCAGGAGGCACTGTAGAGGGAGTGCCTGACTTCCCTCTGCAAGAGCTCCCCTCCCGGGGTGCACCTTGCTGGAGCACCTGCTCCAAGAGCCGCTCCATGCGGCTCAGGCGGCTGTCCCTCCCCCTCCTGGGTGGAGAGACGTCCCCGTCCGACGAGTCGGATGCCACCGGCCGGTTGCTCTTCAGTTTGGCTTTGCCTCCAGCCCGCTGTTCAGACATTAGCGGAGCTGGAATCGGCTCGGTGTCGGGGATAGCGGTGCGCCCGGATAGCGCTCCTACCGCCTGTTGCTGCCCCCCCCTTCTCCTCTTGCGGAGTTGGACGGGGACAGATTTCGAAAGTCTTGTTTTTTCTTTTCGCGAGAGCGCTCTTTCTGCGCATCTCGCTGGAGCTGCTCCAATTGCTGTTGGATGCAGCTCAGGCGGCTGTCTCTCCTTCATTTTAGGTAGAGACATGTCCCCGTCCGACGAATCGGACGCCACCGGCCGGATGCCTGTTCGGATGGCTAGATGTCCAGCCCGCAGTTCAGGCATTAGCGGGACTGGGCTCGGCGCGGTGATGGGGATTGCGGTGCGCCCGGTTCCTACCGCCTTCTTCTGGAGCTTTTGCCTTGTAGATGCGAGAGCGCCCCTCAAGCAGCGCGTCTCGCAGGCACCTGCTCCGTGAACCGCTCCAGCGGCTCAGGCGGCTCTCTCTCCCCCCGTGCGGGTGGAGAGACGTCCCGTCCCAAATCGGGAACACCTGCCGGATGCCTCTCGAGTGGCTATGCTTCCAGCCCGCTGCTCAGGTACTAGCGGGCTGGCCTCGGCACGGTGTCGGGGAATTACGGAACACCGGGTAACGCTCCTACCGCCTGTTGCTGCCCCCCTTCCCCCCGACGGGAAACCGTTCCTCCTTGAACAGGGGACAGTTTTGTTCCAGAGCCTTTTTCTCTGCCTGTAAAAAACACAAGCAGAAAAAAGGCTCACCTGTAAAAGAAACCCCGACCTCAGGGTACTCACCTGACGGTCCGGTTCATCCTGTAACGGGACAGCCTAACTCCCGTTGCGGCCGCTGTTGCACTGCTGGCGTAATGCCGCGCCTGCGCACTGAGCGGGTTCTTCACGTAGTCATTCACGTGACTCCGAAGTAAAATCAAACTCCTGGGTTGCAGATTTTGAAAAGACCATTACTGGGACTGGGATTGTCAGAAAAAAACGTCAACACCATGTCAGCATCCCACCGAACATCCACAAGGAAACAGTACTTGTCCAGCATCAAAAAGTGGGAGAAGTACTGCTTGCATACAGGGACCACCTACTCAACCGCAACAGTTACCAACGTACTGGAGTTCCTGGCAGCCCTTCACCACGATGAAGGACTCAGCTACAGTGCCATCAACACAGCTAGAAGTGCTCTGTCTGCTTATTTAACTCAGGCACCAGGACAACAGGCCATGGGGTCTCACCCGCTGGTGGTCAAACTAATGAAGGGAATTTACAACTCTAACCCCCCCAGACCTAGGTACACCCATATATGGGATGTCAGTGTGGTCCTGACATACCTCAGGGGATGGCCACCAGCCAGGTCCCTCACCTTGGAACAATCTACGCTCAAGACTATCATGTTGATGGCACTTGTATCTGCACAGAGGGTCCAGTCACTACACCTTTTGCGACTGGACAACATGATCATAGCTCCAGACCAGGTCTCTTTCGTTATCCAGGGACTGATCAAACAGAGCAGACCAGGAACACCCAACCCAGTCGTAGAATTCCGGGCTTACCCGCCAGAACCACGGTTATGTGCCATGACCCACCTACTGTCCTACATAGACACAACCAAAATAATTCGAGGGAGTGAACAAGCCTTATGGGTCAGTAACAAAAAACCTTATGGTCGGGTGACAAGCCAAACCATTTCGAGATGGCTCAAGCAGGTGCTAAAAGCTGCTGGTATAAACACTAACATGTACAAATCTCACTCCACCAGGGCAGCATCCACGTTGACGGCCAAAAGAATGGACGTGCCTATAGACCACATCCTGGCGACAGCAGGGTGGTCGGGGGAAAGAACGTTCCGAACTTTCTATAATAAGCCGTTGGCAACCTGCTTTATTTGCAGAGAAAATTTTACAGTCTGCAAATATTTAATTTAAGGCCAGGGGAGCAATTTAATTTTGTTATTGTTAATAAATACCGTTTTTGTTTTTACAAACAGATTCATTGGTTGATTACGATAACACACTTCCTCCCTCAAGGACTTCAACAGTGAGTGAAGTAAGAACTGTTACACGGTTTGTAATCACAGAGCTTTAAAATCTTCACGTAGTCACTCACGTGACTCCGAAGTAAAATAGTAAGATTAAACGCGAACTTACCAGTTTGAAGTTTGATCTGTATTTTATGAGGAGTTACGATGAGGGATTATGTGCCCTCCGCTCCCACCCTCAATAATACGGGTCAAACTGATAACTGAGGTCTCCTTTTCTTTACTATGTTTATTTCAATAACTGTGTCTATCTGTGATTCCACACCGCTGCTTTGAAGTATGCCGCGCATGCGTGCTGAGCGGGTTCTTCACGTAATCCCTCAACGTAACTCCTCATAAAATACAGATCAAACTTCAAACTGGTAAGTTCTCGTTTAATCTTACTATTCTCTGCCACAGAAGGTAGTTGACGCCAGTTCATTGGCTATATTTAAGAGGGAGTTAGATGTGGCCCTTGTGGCTAAAGGGATCAGGGGGTATGGAGAGAAGGCAGGTACAGGATACTGAGTTGGATGATCAACCATGATCGTATTGAATGGCGGTGCAGGCTGTGGCCGAGAATTCCACAGATTCACCACTCTCTGTGTGAAAAATGTTTTTCTCATCTCGGTCCTAAAAGATTTCCCCCTTAACCTTAAACTGTGTGACCCCTTGTTCTGGACTTCCCCAACATCAGGGACAATCTTCCTGCATCTAGCCTGTCCAACCCCTTAAGGATTTTGTCCCCTCAATCTTCTAAATTCTAGCAAGTACAAGCCGAGTCTATCCAGTCTTTCTTCATATGAAAGTCCTGACATCCCAGGAATCAGTCTGGTGAACCTTCTCTGCAATTGGATTCACCTATTCCTGAAGAAGGGTTTCGGCCCGAAACGTTGCCCATTTTCTTCGCTCCATAGATGCTGCCGCACCCGCTGAGTTTCTCTGGCAATTTTGTCTACCTTCGATTCTCCAGCATCTGCAGTTCCTTCTTGAAACCCTTCTTCAGTTTGGTGCATTGGAATTCTGTGCTTCAGCAAGGTGAATTCAGTGGATGTTCTTGGGATCTCTTCCTCCTACTTGGCCAGTGCCAGTGATTGAGTATGTTGAAGGCTGTAAGCCACTGGGAACAAGAAAGTATGAGAATTGGGCATGGAAGAGGGCCCGATTAGCCACAATTTTATTGCGATCATCTGGAATAAGTGACAATTTATTGAATATATATTTGTTGTGCTGTTATTTTTAACGTGCCTGTAAAGTTGCGGCAAGTTGCAGTCCTGGTGTAAGTGACAATTAAATACTCTTGACGCTTGATACATGAATAGCAGGGGCAGGTTTAAAGAGCATTTATCCTGCCACTATTCCTTACATTCTGAAAGTATCCCTACCCTGAGGCAGGGTCTCGGCTACCATTGACCATCCCTCTGCCTCCACAGATGCTGCTTGTCCCACCGGATGTTTGTCCAACAGTTTGTTTTTTGTTCTAAATTCCAGCACCTGCAGTCTATAGTGTCTCTGTCTCAACCTTATCTCATACTTTTGTTAGTTGTACGCTCAGCTCCGTGGCTGAGATGTGTATCACAGTTTAAGGATAAGGGGGAAATCTTTTAGGACCGAGATGAGAAAAACATTTTTCACACAGAGAGTGGTGAATCTGTGGAATTCTCTGCCACAGAATGTAGTTGAGGCCAGTTCATTGGCTATATTTAAGAGGGAGTTAGATGTGGCCCTTGTGGCTAAAGGGATCAGGGGGTATGGAGAGAAGGCAGGTACAGGATACTGAGTTGGATGATCAGCCATGATCATATTGAATGGCGGTGCAGGCTCGAAGGGCCGAATGGCCTACTCCTGCACCTATTGTCTATGTTTCTATGTTTCTATGTATGAATTAGACCAAGGGTGGCTCTCTGCCCAAAATTGCCGTCCATTCCGATTGGCACGGTGGCACACGGAGGATCATGGGTGCACGCCAATGCATCTCCCCTCCGTCTGTGTTGGGTGGCATCACACTGGCCCACTACCGCCACCTAGTGGGAGTGAGCGTTCATCAAAATCTTCACTCACCGAAGAAGATTTCATTTTGCCGTGGGTTTCAATGCAAAAACCGCAGTATTCGGCATCAAAGCCGTTCCATCCAGAGGGCAATTATACATGGAAAATGAATGCCAATTATGCAAATTTGCATCTTATACTGCAAACAAATAACTTTAATTAAAAATATCAACAGTGGCTTGCCTCACAGCCAGAGATCCAGGTTCGATCCTGACCTCGGGTGCTGTCTGTGTGAGGTTTGCACGTAATTCCCGTGAACCATGTGGGATTCCCCTGGGTGCTCTGATTTCCTCCCCAATCCCAAAGACATGCTGGTAGGTAAATCCTCCACACTGTAAATGGGTGGTGGGGAAAATCAGGGGAGGTGGATGGTGGAAAGGAATAGGTTACTGGAACGTGTGGGGAAGCCGGTACTGTTAAATGTATTCTGAGACATTGAGAATTTATGAAGATTTTTTGTGGAAACAAGGAACTGCAGATGCTGCAAAAGGACACAAAGTGCTGGAGTAACTCAGCGGATCAGGCAGCATGTTGTTTAAGAAGGAACTGCAGATGCTGGAAAATTGAAGGTACACAAAAATGCTGGAGAAACTCAGCGGGTGCAGCAGCATCTATGGAGCGAAGGAAATAGGCAACGTTTCGGGCCGAAACCCTTCTTCAGACTGATGGGGGTGGAAGGGGCCGGGAGAAGAAAGGAAAAAGGAGTAGGAGGAGCCCGAAGGCTGAGGGATCAGGCAGCATCTCTGGCGAGCATGGACAGGTGATGTTTTGTTCTGGGAATGTCTAGAATGTCACCTAACCATGTTCTCCAGAGATGATGCCTGACCCGCTGAGTTACTCCAGCACTCTGTGAAACGTCACCTATCCATGTTCTCCACAGATGCTGCCTGACCCTCTGAGTTACTCCAGCACTCTGTGAAACGTCACCTATCCATGTTCTCCACAGATGCTGCCTGACCCGCTGAGTTACTCCAGCACTCTGTGAAACGTCACCTATCCATGTTCTCCACAGATGCTGCCTGACCCGCTGAGTTACTCCAGCACTCTGTGAAACGTCACCTATCCATGTTCTCCACAGATGCTGCCTGACCCGCTGAGTTACTCCAGCACTCTGTGAAACGTCACCTATCCATGTTCTCCACAGATGCTGCCTGACCCGCTGAGTTACTCCAGCACTCTGTGAAACGTCACCTATCCATGTTCTCCACAGATGCTGCCTGAGCTGCTGAGTTACTCCAGCACTTTGTGCCTATCCTTGAACAAAACAGAGTCTAAAGGTCAGCTGTGGAAGACTGGTCACAAATGCAAGACAAGCTTTAGATGGGCCCAGAAATTTGATTGCTTAAGTGCTACATTTTTGTATATTATTCAATTCAAATCCTATAAATTTTTAAATGGACAGTCATGGAAAATTGGGCTCTCATCATGTGGGATTGTGAATCCGTAATTTTCCTTCTTGGTCTAGATACATATGGAGGAACCCTGACATGCCAATGGGATCCAATTCATGCAAAGCACATCTGGACACCACTTCTGCAATTTTCATTTGTGCGTGAAAATGTCTGTTGGCTCACCATGAACCAACTGGTTAATGTGACTTCATATAAACCAGCTAATTTAAAAGGACTTGAGTTGAACCAGATGATCGTACTGTCCAGAATCGTACCATCAGCTATCACAAACCAAGCTTGAGGCAGTAGTACCTCCTTGTGATCTGAACTGATATTGGGACTTGAGCATCATCAGTCATTTGGAAGAAAGCAGAGCATGCCTTTCGAGTCCCTTTCAGGGAGTCATTAAGTTGGTAAGGGATTGACCAGGATGTTGCCAATGTTTGAGTTATAGGGAGAGGTTGGATTGGCTGAGCATTGGAGGCTGAAGGGTGTCCTTATTGAGGTGTACAAGATCATTGGGGTGGGACAGATAAAGTGAATCCTCACAGCCATTTTCCCAGGGGATTTGATTCTAAAACTGGAGCGCATGGTTTATGGTGGGAAGGGAAAGATTTTAGAGGGATCTCACTGTGAAACTTTTTCACACGGAGGGTAGTCCGTATCTGGAACGAGCTGCCAGAGGAAGCTATAGACGCGAATATAATTATGAATTTTAAAACACGTTTGAACAGATATACGGACAGGAAGGGTTCAGAAGGACATGGGCCAAATGCAGGCAGATGGGACTAGCCCAATATGCCAATATGGCATGGACCGAAGGGCCTGTTTCTGTGTTGTGATTCTGACAGTCCAAAGCGTTTTGGAGCCAATGAGATAAATGCAGAAAATACTGGAGATACTCAGCAGGTCAGGCAGCATCTCTGGAAAGTCAAACTGAGTTAACGTTGTCTTTCCACAGATGCTGCCTGACCTCCTTAATCTTTCCAGCTTTTTCTGTTTTTATTTAATATCTCTAGTACTTGCAGTTTTTTTAAATTTTCAATTACAGCCAGTGAAATGGAGATGGACCATAAAACCTAGAAACATAGACAATAGGTGCAGGAGTAGGCCATTCGGCCCTTCGAGCCTGCACCGCCATTCAATATGATCATGGCTGATCATCCAACTCAGTATCCTGTACCTGCCTTCTCTCCATACCCTCTGATCCCTTTAACCACAAGGGCCACATCTAACTCCCTCTTAGATATAGCCAATGAACTGGCCTCAACTTCCTTATGTGGCAGAGAATTCCAGAGATTCACCACTCTCTGTGTGAAAAATGTTTTTCTCATCTCGGTCCTAAAAGATGTCCCCCTTATCCTTAAACTGTGACCCCTTGTTCTGGGCTTCCCCAACATCGGGAACAATCTTCCTGCATCTAGCCTGTCCAGCCCCTTAAGAATTTTGTAAGTTTCTATAAGATCCCCCCTCAATCTTCTAAATTCTAGCGGGTACAAGCCGAGTCTATCCAGTCTTTCTTCATATGAAAGTCCTGACATCCCAGGAATCAGTCTGGTGAACCTTCTCTGCAATTGGATTCATATCACAGCATGTTAATGTCCAGCTACAGTTATTCGGTTTGCCCAGTTTAAACAGTATAGCTTATCTCTGCATCTCATTTTGTTCTGACTTCAAATATCATTGCTATATCCACCCAGACACCAGAATAAATTCAGGATAAGTACAGTTGCTGCAGTTGAAAACATAAAATACTTTTGTGCAGAAAATCTTTTCCATCGAGAAACTGCTGTTGTTAAAATATCAGACGACAAACACTGATTGATATTCTGCTGTCGAGTAAATTTATGCTATCCATCAGCTGAGATCGGGCAGACGCGCAGAGTCTCTTGCCCAGAGTAGAGGGATCAAGAACCAGAGGAGATTGGTTTAAGGTGAGGGGGGAAAGATTTCATAGGAGCCTGAGGGGTAACCTTTTCACACAAAGGGTGGTGGGGTGTATGGAACGAGCTGCCGCCAGAGTAGGTAGTTGAGGCAGGTACTATCCCAACGTTTAAGAAACATTTAGACAGGTACATGGATAGGACAGGTTTAGAGGGATATGGGCCAAATGCAGGCAGGTGGGACTAGTGTAGATGGGACATGTTGGCCGGTGTGGGCAAGTTAGATTAGATTAGATTAGATTCCTTTATTGTCATTCAGACCTTTCGGTCTGAACGAAATTACGTTGCCTGCAGTCATACACAGAACCAACAAAAACAAAACATACAATAAACACAAATGAAACATCCACCACAGTGAGTTCACCAAGCACATCCTCACTGTGATGGAGGCAAAGTCTTAGTCTCCGTCTCTTCCCTCCTTGTTCTCCCTCTGCGCTGAGGCGATCGATCCAGGCCGAAGATGCCGCCCTCCAGTCCAGTGGACCTCCGTGGTGATGTCGCTGCCGCCGAAAGCCCGAAACGCCGTCTCCGCTCCGAGACGGCCCGCCACAGCTCCGGGTCCCGCAGTCTCCGCTCCGGGCCGCTGCCCCAGCTCCGGGTCCCGCAGTCTCCGCTCCAGGGGCCGCCGTCCCAGCTCCCGCAGTCTCCGCTCCGCGCCGCTGCCCCAGCTCCGGGTCCCGCAGTCTCCGCTCCGGGCCGCTGCCCCAGCTCCGGGTCCCGCAGTCTCCGCTCCGGGCCGCTGCCCCAGCTCCCGCAGTCTCAGCTCCGGGCTGCTGCCCCAGCTCCGGGCCAGTCGCTGCCTCAGCCCCGAAGACGGCCAGCCTCTCGTTGGTGAGTCCTGGCTGGCTCTGCCTCCGGAGCCTCGGGGTCAGTCGCAGGCTGGAGGCCACCAGCTCCGCCATTAGGCCTCAGCGCAGACGGAGGCAGAGAAGGGGGATACGACACGAAAAAGTCGCATTCCCCCGAAGGAAGAGACAGAGAACATGTTTCACCACCCCCCCCCCCCCCCCCCCCCCAACACAACCCAACAAACTAAAGTTGGGCTGAAGGGCCTGTTTCCATGCTGTAAGGCTCTATGACTCTATGAGAAACAATTAAAATAACACTGTGTGAATAAACCTCCTTAAGGGCCTGTCCCACCAGCATGCAACTCCATGCGGCAAGCACGACCTAACGTGGTCGCCTGAGCTGTACGGCCTCGCGGGGCACGTCCCACTTCGATCGCCGGAGCCGTATGGAGTTGTGCGGAGCTGGTCCCGACATCACGCGGGGCTCCGAAAAACTGACCGTGTTCAAAAATTCTGCGCGGCAACGGCCTGCCGGCCCGCAGCTGCCTCGACGCCGTACGCACCGTTTCGACGGGCATACGCAGCGTCTCAACGCCAGACGCAGCGTCTTGACGCCGTACGTCACGCGCGAACTTCCCGCGGACTTCGCTCGAACTTCACGTCACTCACTCGACCTCCGCGCGGCCCCCGCTTCTGGTTTGGTCGCGCTTGCCGCATGCAGGTCGCATGCTGGTGGGACAGGCACTTTACTGAAATCACCATCAGTCAATGTTGGCTTGACTTTTGAGGATGTTGAATCCTTTGGATGTTTTGGCTTCCTCGCTGTTTCCCCGACTCCTATCTGTATTCATCTAGGATTAGTTTAATTAATCCGATAGCCAAAAAACTGCTCTCAAGTTAACCAGGCCAATTTTTCCCCCCCATTTCCCTCGCATCCATCTTGAAGATTAAGTGCTGTCCTTTACAAAGGGAATTCTTAGCCTTGGAATAACATACCACAGTTTCCCCATACTTTGTTCTCATTCTGGAGGCTGATGATGAGACTCTGATGGGTAATACGAAATAGAATAATAATCAATTTGAGTACGACTAGGGATAACCATAAAGAATGTAAGCTTTGAAATATAACGACACAATGAAGTACAATAAATTAAATACAAGTATGATATTGTTTGGAGGGAAAAGATTTTCTTTTAGAACTTTTGTAGCTTAGTGGGGCTTTTTAATATTTCAAGTTATTTGAAGCATATTGCTCTTTGATTGTGTTTATTGTGTTTATTGAAAATTTTGCTTGAACGCATATTTTTGGTAAAGGGACAAATTCTTCGCAGTATTTTACTAAGTGGATTTATATAAACAATATTTACAAAGGCTAAAGTTATTTTTTAAATGTTAATTCATCGTTTAAGGATTATACATTGTCTTGCAGAAGATGAGAAGCATGCACTGGAAGATTAGAAGGCAATGAAAAATGTTTGTCCCACGAAGCAACCACAGTTTTATCAGATGTTCCTGTTTGTTTGAGAAATAATCATCCAACACCAAAATTAGAAACAGATTTAAGTTCAGACAGAAGTTTTAAACCACAACAGAACATTTCAAAAAGCCATGTCCATACCATATAAAGAGACAGCTTGAGCCTCACCAACAAGAGTTTCATGTTGAAAGATGTGCTCGTTATTAACTGGATCCCAGCACTTTGTTGGTATCCTGAGCTGGCCTTTATCATTAAACCATCACTAACGCAAAGCAAACAAGACTCCTGGAGGCTTCCTTGTACATGGCAACTGCACACAGTCTTCTTACAGGTCTCCATTGGAATTCATTTTCACTTTGCATATTTGCAATAGTTGAGGTGTAAAAATATTTATCTTCAAGCTTTTGCTCCGTTGCAGGCCAGAGGATCGGTAGCATTAACTGTGCGGCATTTACTGCCCCCCTCCCCCCCCCCACACAGGCAAATTATTAGGTAGGTTAATCAAAGGCTTGGTTGGTGGGGAGAGAAATGGGGTGGTGGAGGAGTGGGTGGGAGGGCAGTGGGGGAGGTGACGAAAGGGTGTGGGTCCACGAGGAGAAGATCAAAGTAGCTTTGGCACGATCTTTACAACTCCACAACTCTTGTCCTTTTCACTCATACTTTCTCTTCTTCACAATTAATCACATTCTGTCCCTTCCCCCCCTCCCCCCCCCCATCCCCCATCCCCCAGAATGGGGGGGTTCTTAGACTGCCTGGATTTGCCCACATAGTTCGCATGTCATGTCTCGGCTAGACTCGAATAGACTGCATAGACTCGGCTTGTACTCGCTAGAATTTAGAAGATTGAGGGGGGATCTTATAGAAACTTACAAAATTCTTAAGGGGTTGGACAGGCTAGATGCAGGAAGATTATTCCCGATGTTGGGGAAGTCCAGAACTAGGGGTCACACAGTTTAAGGATAAGAGGGGAGTCTTTTAGGACCGAGATGAGAAAAACATTTTTTTTCACACACAGAGAGTGGTGAATCTGTGGAATTCTCTGCCACAGAAGGTAGTTGAGGCCACAGTTCATTGGCTATATTTAAGAGGGAGTTAGATGTGGCCCTTGTGGCTAAAGGGATCAGGGGGTATGGAGAGAAGGCAGGGATGGGATACTGAGTTGGATGATCAGCCATGATCATATTGAATGGCGGTGCAGGCTCGAAGGGCCGAATGGCCTACTCCTGCACCTATTGTCTATGTTTCTATGTCTCTGTCTTACGGTCTTTCATCTGTCCCAACTCATTCCACCTTTTGACTCAGCAAGGCTGAATGAAGTGCAGTGGATCAAAAATATGTGAAAATAATTCACTCTGTTCAAACGCATTCTATTGAAATAATGACCACGGTCGTTTAATGAGGAATATCTTCCAGCTTCAGAGATAATAGCAATAGGTTGTGGCATTCAACACAGATCAATCATCAGTACACTTCAGATTAAGACTTCCTCCTACTTCAAAGTTTTACTCTTAAGATGTCTTTACAATGTGTTTTATAAAAATAGAATCAAATTTCCTTGTAAAACTATTATGACTGGCACCAACTTCATAAGAGGATGACATGTCTTGAGTGTGAAGCTCTTATCAAGCCAGAATCTTTGATTAGTAGCGTGCCAACCATCTGTTTTCGGAGATATTAAAAGTCTCTCTAATACTTTAATCATTTGTTTTTTTGTTTTTTTTAAATTCCGTGAGAGGAATGATTTTCAGTTCAGACGTGTGTTCAATGACTTAATAGATTATCCAATAGTGACTGTAACTTGTCTTTGTTAGTGTAATACCTGCCAAATAAGCTGCTGGCAAAGATAGCTTAACTAGCAAACAGTACTGTTTCGGCACGATTACATTAGAAGTGACAAAACAGAGTTTGACCTAACCTAAGTGAAAACAGGCTTGCAATACGAGTTCTTTTTTTTATTGGTCATAGAATCATACAGCATGGAAACAGTCCATTTGGCCTGTTGAGTCCATGCCAATTACCAAGCAACCACTTGCACTAATCTCATTTTATTCTTCTCGCAGTCCCATCAACTGCACCACCCACCGACAAACTAGGGGCAATTTACAGAGGCCAATTAATCTACCAACCCACAGGCCTTTGGAATGTGTAAGGAAAACAGAGCAACTGGAGAAAAAAAACAATGCAGTCACAGGGAGAACGTGCAAACTCCACATGGGCAGTTTTGCAGAAAGTAAACGTTTTACTTTTAAAAACAGGATAAGCAGTGGTAGAACTGCTGCCTTACAGCGCCAGAGGCCCGGTTTTGATCCTGACTACGGGTACTGACTGCGCGGAGTTTTACGTTCTCCCTGTGGCTGCGTGGGATTTCTTCGGGTGCTCCGGTTTCCTCCCACACTCCAAAGGCGTGCAGGTTTGTAGGTTAATTGGCTTCAGTAACATTGTAAATTGGCCCTAGTGTAGGATAGTGCTGGTGTACGGAGTGATCGCTGGTCGGCACGGACTCGGTGGGCCGAAGGGCCCGTTTCTGTGCTGTATCTCTAAACTAACCAAGCGGTGGACCTGGAATCAAGCTCAATATTTTAAAAAGTACCTGAATGATTGCTTAAAGCAGGGCTACGGACTGGGAAACTGGATGAAGGATTAACCCCAATTCCGCATGGAGACTCAACGGGCAAATGACCTTGTTCTCTGATTCTGTTTAGGAAAGAAAGTGTCTGTTCTGTTAGTGTGGTGGTGAGATTCACTCAGAATTCCACCCTTCTTCTGTTGTTACTTTTCAATTGTTCAATATCCAAAGGAAACTAAAACTACTACTTTGGCTTTCGAAATGCCTGCACCAATTGCCAAGGGCACCCCTCATTGACATGGTTTGGCTTCAATTTGTTAAAACAAAGCCAGTTTCGCGTAGAGGATTTAATAGCAAAAATCAGGGTGCCCAACCCAGCAACAAGCAGAAGTTGAGAGAGGCTTCCAACATTGACACCTGCCTCTGAAACAGGTTCATGGACAGGTTTCCAATGCCTAGTCACCAAAAAAATTGACAGAAATATTTAAGAGGAAAACCCACATCAAAGGGCTCATCCAACAGTTTCAAAATGCCTGCTGATTCAGAGATGAAACTGTATCCGTTCAACAAGGTGATTGGTGTTCCAACATTTTTCCAAGTGTTTTAATACAAGACAGAACTCGGGATTTAACAAACATTAAACTATCAGGTGGCAACGTGATGCAGTTTGGACATTGAATCGGATGATTTATTATCACTTGTTGGCTGTGACTGGATCCAGATTGATTTAAAGTGACCATTTGTTTGTGATTTAGAAACAAGGAACTGCAGATGCTGGTTTACACAAGAGGACACCAAGTGCTGGAGTAACTCAGCGGGTCAGGCAGCATCTGTGGAGAACATGGATAGGTGACGTTTCATAGAGAGCTGGAGTAACTCAGCGGGTCAGGCAGCATCTGTGGAGAACATGGATAGGTGACGTTTCACAGAGTGCTGGAGTAACTCAGCGGGTCAGGCAGCATCTGTGGAGAACATGGATAGGTGACGTTTCACAGAGTGCTGGAGTAACTCAGCGGGTCAGGCAGCATCTGTGGAGAACATGGATAGGTGACGTTTCACAGAGTGCTGGAGTAACTCAGCGGGTCAGGCAGCATCTGTGGAGAACATGGATAGGTGACATTTCAGGTCATGACCCAGCTTCAGACTGACTATAGATGGGGGGAGAGGAAAGCTGGATGAGGGGAGAGGGGGGGAGACGCAGGACACAGCATGGTCACAGGCGAGGTTTTGGTTTGGGATGGGCAGATGGTTGAAACAAAGGCCAGAGATTAAAGCAGGAGGTGTGAGGCAGACTAATTGAAGAGTTACAAATTGTGAAGCCAGAGGAAGGAATGTGGGAGGGGGAGGAGAGTAAAAGGTGTGTGTGCTGCTGGACAGGAGGGTGGGGGAAGGGTGCGCGGGGGAGAAAGGGGAGGAGTGTTTAGTGTGATTTACAAATACAGCGTGGAAACAGGCCCTTCATCCCACTGAGTCCGTGCTGACCAATAAACACCTGTGTACTCGTTGTCCCAGTTTCGCATCCTACACACCAGGGACAATTTACAGAAGCCATTTAACCTATAAACCCGCACGTCTTTGGAATGTGGGAGGAAACCAGAGCACCTGGAGAGAACCCACCCAGTCACAGGGAAAACATTCAAACTCCATACAGACAGCACCTGAAGTCAGGATCAAACCTGGGTCTCTGGCGCTGTAAAGCAGCAGTTCTACCGCTGCGCCACTGTACCATTCTTAATGTGGAGGTGAAAGGGGAGGGGGGGGGGGGGTGAGTTACATAGAAGTATAGAAAATAGGTGCAGGAGTAGGCCATTCGGCCCTTCGAGCCTGCACCGCCATTCAATATGATCATGGCTGATCATCCAACTCAGTATCCTGTACCTGCCTTCTCTCCATACCCCCTGATCCCTTTAGCCACAAGGGCCACATCTAACTCCCTCTTAAATGTAGCCAATGAACTGGCCTCAACTACCTTCTGTGGCAGAGAATTCCACAGATTCACCATTCTCTGTGTGAAATTTTTTTTTCGGTCCTAAAAGATTTCCCCTTTATCCTTAAACTGTGACCCCTTGTTCTGGACTTCCCCAACATCGGGAATAATCTTCCTGCATCTAGCCTGTCCAACCCCTTAAGAATGTTGTAAGTTTCTATAAGTTGTTAGAGGTTACCTATAATCGGAGAATTCAATGTCCATTCAGTTGGATTATAAGATGCCCAAGTGGAATCTGAGTTGTGAGCTCATGATTTTATGATTCTTATGATTGTTTATCTTGAGTGTCGGAACATGTTCCTCCTCCACTGACCTCTGTGATTCAAACTGGAAAATGTGATGCTGGCAGGATGGGAATTTCTGCAAATCATCTCCAGTTAATCAATGACCCTTAGGGCCTCGACCTGAAAAACATCACCCATTCCTTCTCTCCAGAGATGCTTCCTGTCCCGCTGAGTGACTCCAGCTTTTGGTGTCTCTCTTCGGTTTAAACCAGCATCTGCAGTTCCTTCCTACACATAAAGATTATGGGAGACCAGCAGGCAGGTGAAGCCGAGGATAAGATCAGATCAACCACGATCTTATTGAATGGTAGAGCAGGCTCGAGCAGCCAGCTCCTGCTCCTATTGTTCTTAACAGGAGGAGGTGGGAGTGGTCACAAATATACTGCACTGCGGAGGCCAAATAGTGGCCTCCGGCTTCCACTGGAAGCTTGGCCGCTTATGGTCTCACCTATCCTGTACAACTGGGTCTTGGTGAGACCACACCTGGAGTATTGCGTACAGTTTTGGTCTCCTAATCTGAGGAAAGACATTCTTGCCATAGAGGGAGTACAGAGAAGGTTCACCAGACTGATTCCTGGGATGTCAGGACTTTCATATGAAGAAAGACTGGATAGACTCGGCTTGTACTCACTAGAATTTAGAAGATTGAGGGGGGGATCTTATAGAAACTTACAAAATTCTTAAGGGGTTGGACAGGCTAGATGCAGGAAGATTGTTCCCGATGTTGGGGAAGTCCAGAACAAGGGATCACAGTTTAAGGATAAGGGGGAAATCCTTTAGGACCGAGATGAGAAAAACTTTTTTCACACAGAGAGTGGTGAATCTCTGGAATTCTCTGCCACAGAAGGTAGTTGAGGCCAGTTCATTGGCTATATTTAAGAGGGAGTTAGATGTGGCCCTTGTGGCTAAAGGTATCAAGGGGTATGGAGAGAAGGCCCCTTCTGAGTTGGATGATCAGCCATGATCATATTGAATGGTGGTGCATGCTCGAAGGGCCGAATGGCCTACTCCTGCACCTATTTTCTATGTTTCTAATGCCGTTACCCAGGACAGCACGAGGAGCCGTACCTCAGGGCGGGAGAAGCGGGGCAAAGACAAAGGAGAGTCTCCCAATGAGATTTGGATGTGACACAAACATTGTTTGTCATGTCAGCTGACAGCAACGGAGTATTTCGCTGAAATATTAGACCTTTTTGACAGGATATCATCTTCATTACAAAATACTATCAGGCAGCCGGGGATACATTACAAAGTGTTAGTGGATCCTTTACTGGATTTGAGCTTGTATACACACTTGTGTCTGTCTCATTAATATCCACAATGGCCCCTAAGCATCTTTTGGACTGAATGCCTCTTTGTACTCCATCCCTGACCAATGACCAGGCATTGTTGTCAAGATCTTTAAAGGCAGTGCTGGGCATGTTGCACGCACAGGGTTAATATTTTTAAGTCACAGAGTCTCCCTTTGAAGCTGTGAATGAGTAATGGGATGCCATAAACCTGACACACAGGCCCCAGAGGCTGCTCCAGCACTTCCAGCTGTTTGATCTTTCAGACTTACCTGTGGTTCGGCACAGGCTCCTTCTATTGTGGGAAAGCATTGCACAGGCTCCTGGTTATGAAATACAAATTGCTTTTGATTATCGGCGGGGGACGGGGGAATGGGTGAAAATGTGCAAGTCGGCCAGCTCCTTCTGCATTTCAATGTTTGCTTTCAGTTTTCAGGAAATTTGCAGATCGGAATCTCTTTCCATTGTACTGGGGCACGCAGATTGTATTAATGATTAAAGGCAAATGCAGGAAGCACTAAATGCGCATTTAAGTGCATCAAAATAACTGGTGACTTTCACCAAGAGTTAATAGTTTTGGCCTGACCGACCTGATACCTTTTCCAGGCATTGACGTTACAAAATAGTTGCCTTTTATGAGCAGAAATGATTGTGTATTAATTGTGCCAATCCATCACACCAACCTGATGTTCCGTCTTGTATCGTTTTGCCAACTTTCTGCTATTTGACCACTTGTTTGCATTCACTCACTGTTTCATCAAAGAATTGTCATAGTCATAGAGTTATTCAGCGCAGAAACAGGCCCTTTGGTCAAACTCATAGAAACATAGACAAAGAAACATAGAAAATAGGTGCAGGAGTAGGCCATTCGGCCCTTCGAGCCTGCACCGCCATTCAATATGATCATGGCTGATCATCCAACTCAGTATCCCATACCTGCCTTCTCTCCATACCCCCTGATCCCTTTAGCCACAAGGGCCACATCTAACTCCCTCTTAAATATAGCCAATGAACTGTGGCATCAACTACCTTCTGTGGCAGAGAATTCCAGAGATTCACCACTCTCTGTGTAAAAAATGTTTTTCTCATCTCAGTCCTAAAAGATTTCCCCCTTATCCTTAAACTGTGACCCCTTGTTCTGGACTTCCCCAACATCGGGAACAATCTTCCTGCATCTAGCCTGTCCAATCCCTTAAGAATTTTGTAAGTTTCTATAAGATCCCCCCTCAATCTTCTAAATTCTAGCGAGTACAAGCCGAGTCCATCCAGTCTTTCTTCATATGAAAGTCCTGACATCCCAGGAATCAGTCTGGTGAACATTCTCTGTACTCCCTCTATGGCAAGAATGTCTTTCCTCAGATTAGGAGACCAAAACTGTACACAATACTCCAAGTGTGGTCTCACCAAGACTCTGTACAACTGCCGTAGAACCTCCCTGCTCCTATACTCAAATCCTTTTGCTATGAATGCTAACATACCATTCACTTTCTTCACTGCCTGCTGCACCTGCATGCCTACTTTCAATGACTGGTGTACCATTTCAGTGTCTCGTTGCATCTCCCCTTTGCCTAATCAGCCACCCTCATCCTAACAGGCCCTTTGGTCCGACTCACACTAACCCTAAACCTAACCCTAACCCTAATTGGACTTGGTGATGTTTTTGGTTGAGACCCTTCTTCAGACTGGCTCTCGACCCGAAACGTCACCAATTCCTTGCATCCATAGATGCTGCCTGTCCCACTGAGTCACTGCAGCATTTTGTGTCCATCTTTGGTGTAAACCAGCATCTGCAGTTCCCTGCTACTTCTTTCTCTTTCAACTGATAGCAAACTGCAAGCCATTTTCACACATTCTCCCTTTCAGCTAGGGTCTGTTTGGAGAAAGCAGTTTGAACTTCCTGACACTGGCTGTGAAATAGTGGTGACAACAAAGCTGGGGTGATTAACTCGAATCAGACCTTGTTACAGCTTTGAACAAAGGAGACAAAATCCAGACGTGAGGCTTTTGACATCAAGGCACTGCTTATAAAGAAAGCCATGAGCATTTCTTCCGAGTAGCTTTGAAGGATCAGCTGAACTTAATGGGTCTTTCCATTTGCTGACCTCCTTTCCACTAACATAGCTGAGAGGTAAGATTTCACTTTCACATGTATTGTGAAGCATTTCATTTCCATACGTTGCCCTTGCTATACAACCTGCCTTTACTTGGCTGCCTTTACCCTTAAGGTACAGATTGACATCTGTGCAGGATTCCTGACAGTTCGGAGATGTAGTTGACAGCGTTAAATATTACAGACAGTCCAACTTAGAACGTAGAACAGTACACTACAGCACAGGAACAGGCCCTTCGGCCCACATTGTCGGTGCTGAGCATGATGCCAAGATAAACTAATCTGCCTTCACGTGATCCATACCCCTCCATTCCCTGCATATCCAAGTGGCAATCTTCAAGCCTCTTAAATACCACTATCGTACCTGCCTCCACAACCACCCCTGGCAGTGCGTTTCAGGTACCCACCACCCTCTGTGCGTAAAAATAAACACTTGCCTCGCACAGATCCTTTAAACCTTGTCCCTCTCACCTTAAAGCTAAGCCTTCTAGTCTATGACATTTCACGACTGCGGTCTGGATGTCTTGTGGCTATCCAGTTATTGGCTTTTACACTGAAGAGTGACCCTTGCCTAATATTCTCCCCCCCCCCCCCCCCCCGGGGCTGTTGCCAGACCATGCACTGATAGGCGGTTGAATGACCTGTTCCAAAGTGGATATTTTTAAGGCAGAGATATTTTTAAGGCATTACATTTTTGATTAGTACTGGTGTCAGAGGTTATGGGGAGAAGGCAGGAGAATGGGGTTCAGAGGGAGAGATATATCAGCCATGATTGAATGGCAGAGCACACCTGATGGGCCGAATGGCCTAATTCTACTCCTATCACCTTAATAATTACCTTATTACCACAGATGTCCTTCACACTGCTTCATCTCCCAGTTTGACCTGGTCACCCCTACTGAAATCTCCAAACTCATCAGCCCTTCCAAACCCACTACCTGCTCCCTCGACCCTCTCCCCACTCCCCTGCTGAAGTCCTGCCTCCCCGTTCTCTGCCCCTACCTCACTAATCTCTTCAACTCCTCATTGTCCCAAGGAATTGTCCCCTCCGCTTTCAAAACTGCTGCTGTTACACCAATCTTAAAGAAACCTGGTCTTGATCCCTCCTCTCTCATTAACTACTGCCCAATCTCAAACCTCCCCTTTCTTTCAAAAACCCTGGAGCGTATCGTTGCGTCACAACTTCATTCCCACCTCCTTGCGTATAACCTATTCGAACCCCTCCAATCTGGCTTTCGCCCCCTGCATAGCACAGAAACTGCTCTCCTCAAAGTCCTCAACGACCTCCTCACCTCTGCTGACACTGGTTCCCTCAACATCCTCATCCTCCTCGACCTGAGTGCAGCCTTCGATACAGTGAACCATAACATCCTGCTTACCAGACTTGGGGACCTTGGCATTGAAGGTTCTGCACTCAGCTGGCTCTGTTCCTACCTTTCCAACAGATCCCACTTCATCTCTCTCCACAACCACACCTCTGCTACAGCCACAGTCACTCAAGGCGTTCCCCAAGGCTCCGTACTCGGCCCCCTCCTCTTCATCATCTACATCCTCCCCCTTGGTCAGATAATCCGCCACTTCAACCTGGACTTCCACTGTTACGCCGATGACACCCAGATCTACCTCGGCACCAAATCCCCCCCCCCCCCCCTCTCCCATATCAACTCCTGTATGTCAGCTATAAAAACCTGGATGCAACATAACTTCCTCAAACTCAACAGCGATAAAACAGAATTCCTCCTCATAGGCTCCAAATCCACACTCAGCAAAATCAATAACCCCACTCTCACCATCGACGGCACCACTGTCTCCCCATCTCCCCAGGCCCGCAACCTTGGCGTGATCTTTGATTCCACCCTCTCCCTTGAGCCTCACATCCGCCATGTCATTAAAACCTCCTTCTTTCACCTCTGCAACATCGCCAAAATCAGACCCTCTCTCACACCTCCCGCTGCTGAAAGACTCATCCATGCCTTCATCTCCTCTCGACTGGACTACTGCAACTCACTTCTCCTTGGCATCAGCTCCACCTACATCAACCGACTCCAACTGGTCCAGAACGCAGCCGCCCGACTCATCACCCACACCAAATCCTGGCATCACATCACTCCAGTCCTCAAACAACTTCACTGGCTTCCCATCTCCCACCGGATCACCTACAAAATCCTGGTCCTCACCTACAAAGCCCTCCACCATCTGGCCCCCCCATATCTCACTGACCTCCTCTCCCCCTACCAACCCTCACGGTCCCTCAGATCCACATCAGCCGGTCTCCTCTCCATCCACAAATCCAACCTCCGCAGTTTTGGGGACAGAGCCTTCTCCAGGGCAGCTCCCAGGCTCTGGAACTCCCTCCCCCAACATCCGCAATTCCGTGTCCCTCACCATCTTCCAGTCCCGCCTCAAGTCCCATCTCTTCACCTCTGCCTATCCTTAGCCCCACGTCCCCCTCCCTTTTCATCTGTGCATTAATTGCCTCATATTGTGTTTTGTATTGAATTCTGTCTTTAATTTGTGTACTAGTCATGTCTCTACTATTTATTTCATTCCGGTTACATGTTTTTCCTCTACTTGCTAAATTTTTGTAAGGTGTCCTTGAGACTCTTGAAAGGCGCCCATAAATAAAATTTATTATTATTATTATTAGATGTGAACCCAACTCAAGGAGACTGGCCAAATTCCCACTTAGATTTCAAATGCATGTATTGTATGTGGATATGATCATTTTAGGGGTTAAGTCATGAAATTAATATTCAATACTTGCATCTTTGATTCTGAGATGTAGCCAAATAATTTTAAATCAAGAGATAAATCTGAAAACTAAAAAGCTAGTGGTAGCAACATATTGTAAATACTTATGAGTATATGTTGCTCCAGACCCATTTTGGCAGCGCTGTGGTGCAACTGGAAGAGCTGTGGCCTCTACAACCAAATCCCGGGTCGATCCCGACTTCCGCTGCTGTCTGCGTGGAGTTTGCATGTCTGCCCTGTGACCGTTTGGAGTTTCCTCTGGTGCTCCGGTATCCTCCCACATCTTCAGGTGTGCGGGTTGGCAGGTTAATTGGTCATTGTAATAGCTTCTAATATGTAGCTAAGTGCTCCAATCTGGAGAAATCGATGGAAATGTGAGGAGAATTTTTATTTAATGAGACCTTCGGCACAGACTCGGTGCTATTTCTGTGAGTATCTCTCTACAATTCCACAAATGCCTATCTTACACCTATCCAATTTAATGCTCCTCACATACCCATCAACCACACGGAAATGCACACATTCCCAGAAACAAAACAGAGAAACAGGATCGAATCCCGGGTCACTGGAGCCACTGATCCAGAACTGGAGCCACTGAACTCCAGATCAACAGGTCAGAGCTTAGGATACTCTTCCAAATAATGTGGCCCTTAACCTAGCTTCCAATAACCTGGCCCTTAACTCCAAGAAGACCAAGGAGCTCATTGTAGCTTCAGGAAGTCTAGGGGCGGCACGCACACCCCCATCCACATTAACGGGACGGAGGTGGAACGTGTTTCTAGCTTCAGGTTTCTGGGGGTCAACATCTCCGATGACCTCTCTTGGACCCACAATACCTCAACTCTGATCAAGAAGGCTCACCAGCGTCTCTTCTTCCTGAGGAGACTGAAGAAGGTCCATCTGTCTCCTCAGATCCTGGTGAACTTCTACCGCTGCACCATCGAGTGCATCCTTACCAACTGTAGCACAGTATGGTATGGCAACTGCTCTGTCTCCGACCGGAAAGCACTGCAGAGGGTGGTGAAAACTGCCCAACGCATCACCGGTTCCTCACTCCCCTCCATTGAGTCTGTCCAAAGCAAGCGTTGTCTGCGGTGGGCGCTCAGCATCGCCAAGGACTGCTCTCACCCCAACCACAGACTGTTTACCCTCCTACCATCCGGGAGGCGCTACAGGTCTCTCCGTTGCTGGACCAGCAGGTCCAGGAACAGCTTCTTCCCTGCGGCTGTTACATTACTCAACACTGTACCTCGGTGATTGCCAATCAACCCCCCCCCCCCGGAAAAAAAAATTGCACTACTATGATGGTATGCACGTAAATATATTTATTTATTGCACATATTCTATGTCGCTCTTCTAGGGAGATGCTAACTGCATTTTGTTGTCTCTGTACTGTACACTGCACAATGTCAATAAAGTTTGAATCTGAATCTGAATCTGAATCTGTAAGCACAGCAAAAAATCATGAAATACTTGTGTATCGCACTCCTTTGGCCCTTGCTAATAATATAAATCTCTAGTTTAAAATGTTTTTTGCTAGTCTACCAGTATGGAATGGAAAAGAAAAAAATCTGCAGAATGTCCTAAAATGCTTTACAGACATTCTGAAGAAGAATCGCCTGTCTTGCAGAAAACCTGTACACAGCAAGATCCCACGGACAGCAATGCCATAATCGCCAGATAGTTTAGCTTGAGGGATATATATCAGCATTAGAACTTCCCTTAGTCTGTGTCAAAACAGCGCCACAGATCTGTGAAACAGACATGGCCTTGGGGTTACATCTCCTCTGAGAAGCCCTCGCTTCTGAAACCACAGCATTCCCTGACCACGGCACCAGAGGGTCAACTGAAGTCGCTGGCGTGAGACTCGAACCCGCAAGTCTTTCTGAATCACAGGCAAGGGCGCAAATCCACCATGTCAGAGCTGACACATACCGGCGTGGTCATGATATGATCAAATAGAAAAATATTGCAGAACACTGAAGTGAAGTGTTTACTGTCACGAGGTAGCGTGATGTGATAAATCATGACTCTCTAGTACACGCATAGGTAACACCGACTCTCCTTATTTGGGCATCGCCCTTCTATGCCGGCAGCTGTCGGTACATCCACCAGATGGCGTTTGATTCAATGTAGCGAGAGAAGTGTTGTATTTTCAAGGCAATTCACAACATCAGGAGAGATCGATTGTGGATTTCCAAGCGTCATATCAATCTGTTGAACGTGATTGAGTCCATGCCTGAATAGAACTCGTTGACAGACACAAAATGCTGGAGTAACTCAGCGGGACAGGCAGCATCTCTGGAAAGAAGGAATGGGTGACCTTTCGGGTCGAGACCCTTCCTCAGACTTCTCTCCTGAGACGCTGTCTGACCAGCTGAGTTACTCCAGCATTTTGTGTCTACCTTCGGTTTAAACCAGCATCTGTGGTTCCTTTCTACACATTTCGAACTCACCCACCGGAAAAAAAAGTCCATGTGTCACTTACCATTTACACACTCTTCACGTAAATGTTATTTCATGAAAAAGAATGTTTATTTATTTATTTATTATTGGACGTATCGTAAAAATAACACACCTGAAGGTTAGTTAATGTTAATAAGATTTCCCAGGGTTCAGATAAAGTTCATATTATTTTCAAGTTTGGCGAATTACCACTCAGTGGCGCGTTGCGTGGTAACCCGAGTCTTTGTTACCCTGTTTGTAAACACAGACAAACAGGAACGTCCCATTATCACAAAGAGATGCACGTAAGATAGACTTACAAGGTTGGAGTAACTCAGCCGGTCAGGCAGCATCTCTGGAGAAATGTACGTATCTGTGCTCAGGTGCATAGAAGTCTCATCATCTCCCTGCATCGATCTGAGTTATCTGTCTTCAAACAAGCATTTGGAGATACACAAAAATGCTGGAGAAACTCAGCGGGTGCAGCAGCATCTATGGAGCGAAGGAAATATGCAGCAGCATCTGTGGAGCGAGGGAAATTTCCTTCGCTCCATAGATGCTGCTGCACCCGCTGAGTTTCTCCAGCATTTTTGTGTACCTTCGAGTTTCCAGCATCTGCAGTTCCTTCTTAAAAGCATTAGGAGATTACTGCCCATTGCCTCATGCCCCCTGGTGAACCATTCAAAAACCTGAAACTATTAAATCCCACTTAATTACTATCCGTCTATCCACCCCGTGGCAGATAATGGAGTCTTCTTATTTTACCTGAAATTGAAGGGAAGGTGATGGGGGGGGCAAGCAATGTAGCAATTTGACTTATGTGAGGATCGATCTGTGGCGCTTCGTGTCCAAACAGGGAGAGTGCAGGCTCTCGCAAGGCTGCGCCGGGGGAACAATGGAGCCCACTGTCTTTGAGTTGACAATATGAGGCAGCGCTGTGTAACAGGTATGACTGAGCGAGTACATTTTCCTCCCCTCGGGGTGGTGTGGCGAACACTTATGCACTTCACCTGACCTCCGCCGAACTGCACTCACTCTAAATTCTGATCAGAGGGAGCTGACAATTCTTTGAGGTGTGGCATGCTTCTGCTCCAAAGGAGGACGGATTCGCCGGTTAATGTTTAACAACCAGCACCTCTGAAACAAATACATTGCGGAGTTCAGAGGAGACTGGATATTTAGCTCTGCACCCCTGGTGCCTCTGTCACTATAATTGATTTTAAAAAACAACGATTTATTCTTCACTGTATACACTGCACGTCACGCAGCATATTCGCAGGTGTAGTCACAAATTGCAGAACAATTACATCAGTCTGAAGAAGGGTTTCGGCCCGAAACGTTGCCTATCTCCTTCGCTCCATAGATGCTGCTGCACCCGCTGAGTTTCTCCAGCATTTTTGTCTACCTTACATCCACTGAGATCTGTCTTTTAGCGTTGCAAAATGCTTTACGTTAGCAAACAAAACGATAGGTGCGCCAAATCGGGGCAGGTGTTCAAATGTTTCAAGTTTGGAGCATTGTCTGAATAGCAATTTGAGAGTTTGATGTAACAGTCTTTGATTATTATTTTCGAAGAAAATCTAAAGCGAGTAGTGAATGTTGGGGTTATTCAGCTTAAGTTCCATTTGTGTGTTAAATGCCTGGAAATATCACAATCTAATTTAGAAACATAGAAAATAGGTGCAGGAGTAGGCCATTCGGCCCTTCGAGCCAGCACCGCCATTCAATATGATCATGGCTGATCATCCAACTCAGTATCCTGTACCTGCCTTCTCTCCATACCCCCTGATCCCTTTAGCCACAAGGGCCACATCTAACTCCCTCTTAAATATAGCCAATGAACTGGCCTCAACTACCTTCTGTGGCAGAGAATTCCACAGATTCACCACTCTCTGTGTGAAAAATGATTTTCTCATCTCGGTCCTAAAAGATTTCCCTCTTATCCTTAAATTTTGTCATGTAGTTGATGAGTTTTCTTATTCACTAAAGAAAAATGATTTCCAACATTCGATTGTTGGGAAATATTGTCACGGTTCGATTTATATTAAAAATGAAGTAAATTTTGATTCAGATACTTAATAATATAACGCATCACCAGAAAAGCTTAGACACAAAATGCTGGAGTAACTCAGCGGGACAGGCAGCAACTCTCGAGAGAAGGAATGGGTGGCGTTCATCTGCAGAAGGGTCTCGACCCAAAACATCACCCTTCAGAGAGGCCACCTGTCCCGCTGAGTTACTCCAGCATTTTGTGTCTATCTTCGATTTAAACCAGCATCTGCAGTTCTTTTCTATACAATCTTACATGGTTTTAAAACTGCGCATACACCAGTCTTAACTTAAAAGAATACAATTATACATCCTTGATTGATGCAAATTAATACTTGACCCGAACGCGGCCTGGCCATCTCGGGACCGATGGATCCAGTCCATATCTGTAAGGATTTGGGTTGGTTCAGCCTTGAAAGAAAATTAAGGGTCTGAAGAAGGGTTTCGGCCCGGAAACATTGCCTATTTCCTTCGCTCCATAGATGCTGCCGCACCCGCTGAGTTTCTCCAGCACTTTTGCCTGCCTTCGATTTTCCAACATCTGCAGTTCCTTCTTAAACAAGAAAATTAAGTAGTTGGGCTCGGATTGGACTGGCTCTTTTCAATAACTACGCGTATGTTCAGGAAGGCATGGGTAAGTGTACAGTCAGCCGTTAGTTGTGGCTGGAAATGTTATGTTCCTGGGGTGGAAAAAGAAACCAAGTGCTGGAGAAACTCAGCAGATCGGGTTGCACGAGTTGAAACTTCGTCTGTGTCCATTCCCTCCATTGTCGTCCATTCCTTCTCTCCAGAGATGCAGCCTGACCAGCTGAGTTACTCCAGCATTTTGTGTTGAAAATCAATCTACAGAGTCTTGTGGCTGCATATTTCCTGGACAAACTGGTTACAATCTGAAATTAAATACAAGGCCCAGCTAATATATAGCACACTACATTTATTTATTTATTTAAATACTGAATATAAGCATAGTTATTTAGAACCTGCCCAGTTCGAGCCCAATTTTCTTTCAGGCGATCCAGGAGGGCCAGACCCTTGGCCTCGACCTTTCTCATCCACACACCCCTCCTTCAACTGCACGGCGGACGATGCTGGGAGGCCGCTCCTTTTAGGCCTTGTGTAAGTAAGTAGCAGATTACGATTATGAAGCAAAAGCCGTGTTAATTAGTTTGATTTTCTTTTTTTTTTAAACGAGGGTCTTTACTCGCTGCCCAGACCCTGCGATGACCCCGTCACTTAGCAACATTCCCACTCCCCCGTCTTGCTGAAGACGTTGGAGAGGAGAGGCACCAATACCCCGGGCAAGTGAACAGCACAGGGTCACTCGGGGGTGGTGTGAGGAAACAGATAGGTTTCCTACCTAAGATAGACACAACAAGCTGGAGTAACGCAGCGGGACAGGCAGCAGCTCTGGAGAGAAGGAATGGGTGACGTTTCGGGCAGAGACCCTTCCTCAGACTGAGAGTCAGGGGAGAGGGAAACGATAGATATAGACGATGATGTAGAGAGATATAGTTATCTCTCTACATCATCATCACCCTATCCAGTTAAATCCTGACCAGCCCCAGATCAATACTGATCCCCAATCAGCAGTTAGAATGAACCAAATTATCAAACAATGTAAAGAAATGTATTTGGAACATTGGGATAAAGAAACCAAAAGGCAAAGCAGATTAGAATGTTACCGTGCCCTAAAAAGGGGTTATAAATTGGCAGACTATCTCTCAACTGTTAGAGACATAAAGCAGAGACAGACCCTCACCAAATACAGGTTAAGTGACCACTATTTGGCAGTTGAAAAAGGAAGACAGAAGAGATTCTGGCAACCAAGAGAAAACAGAATATGTGGCCACTGTGTGACAGATGAGGTTGAAACAGAGGTGCACTTCCTCCTAAAATGCAAAAAAATTGACAAAACAAGGAAAACATACTTTGACAAACTCAGTCTGGCAACCCCTGATTTTAAAGAACTAGATGATACACCAAAACTAAGAATAATCATTGGCAAAGGAAATACGGCACATCTTGGTGCACAATACGTAACAGCATGCCATAACCTGAGAGACGGTGAATGTCCAACATGCACATATGTACGCACACACTAATTGACATTAACTGACACTAAGAAATTAATATTGAATTGCTAAACTTGCTATTCTGTTCAAAGTCAAAAGTCAATTTCAAAGTAGCCTTTATTGTCATTCAGACCTGTCGGTCTGAACAAAATTTCGTTGCCTTGCAGTCATACATATAATATTGTACTGTTGTACTGCTTACAGCTGCAAGAACATGTAGCAATCAATAAAGGTCTATAGGCCTATTGCGAGTTTATGTACAGGGACATATCTATCCATGCACTGTATACTTGTATTTATACTTATGCATTTTAAATATGTATGTCATACTTTATACTTTGCCAATATAACAATGTATTTTTTATCATGCCAATAAAGTTTTTTAATTGAAAAAAAAAATTGAAATATGGAACAAATGAATGAAAGTAACAATGATAAAGGAAACGGGTCATTGTTAGTTGTAGCGAGGTGAGAATGAAAAGCTGGTGTGACTTGGATCGGGGGGGAATGGAGAGAGAGAGGGAATGCAGGGGTTACTTGAAGTTAGATTCAACCTACTTATCCCCTGTATAGATTCAAGTTCAAGTGAGTTTATTGTCATGTGTCCCTGTATAGTCAAATGAAATTCTTGCTTTGCTTCAGCACACAGAAAATAGTAGGCATTTACTACAGTACAGATAAATGTGTCCATATACCATGATATAAATATATACACACATGAATAAATAAACTGATAAAGTGCAAATAACAGAAAGTGGTTATTAATAATCAGAGTTTTGTCCGAGCCAGGTTTAATAGCCTGATGGCTGTGGGGAAGTAGCTATTCCTGAACCTGGTTGTTGCAGTCTTCAGGCTCCTGTACCTTCTACCTGAGTGTGTGGCCAGGATGGTGTGGGTTTTGATGATACTGCCAGCCTTTTTGAGGCAGCGACTGCGATAAATCCCCTCGATGGAAGGAAGGTCAGAGCCGATGATGGACTGGGCAGTGTTTACTACTTTTTGTAGTCTTTTCCTCTCCAGGGCGCTCAAATTGCCAAACCAAGCCATGATGCAACTGGTCAGTATGCTCTCGACTGTGCACCTGTAGAAGTTAGAGAGAGTCTTCCTTGACAATCCGACTCTCCGTAATCTTCTCAGGAAGTAGAGGCGCTGATGAGCTTTTTTGATAATTGCGTTAGTGTTCTCGGACCAGGAAAGATCTTCAGAGATGTGCACGCCCAGGAATTTGAAGTTCTTGACCCTTTCAACCATCGACCCATTGATATAAATGGGGCTGTGGGTCCCCCCTCCTACTCCTTCCAAAGTCCACAATCAGTTCCTTGGTTTTGCTGGTGTTGAGGGCCAGGTTTTGCGCTGGCACCATATGGACAGTTGCTCGATCTCTCTTCTGTATTCTGACTCATCCCCATCAGTGATACGCCCCACAATAGTGGTGTCGTCAGCGAACTTGATGATGGAGTTCGCACTGTGGTTCGCTACGCAGTCATGGGTATAGAGTGAGTACAGCAGGGGGCTGAGCACGCAGCCTTGAGGTGCTCCCATGCTGATTGTTATCGAGGCTGACACATTTCCACCAATACGAACCGACTGTGGTCTGTGGATGAGGAAGTCGAGGATCCAGTTGCAGAGGGATGCGCAGAGACCCAGTTCTGCGAGTTTGGTAACCAGTTTGGAGGGGATGATTGTGTTAAATGGCGAGCTGTAATCAATGAATAACAGCCTGACATATGGGTTTTTGTTGTTTTGTTGATTAACATGATAGGTAGGTGAAGTCTGGATAGGTAGATTGAAAACTATCCAGATAGGTAAGTGAAATCTGGAATATTCTCCCCTTCAAAAACTATTGACATTGGGAATTTGGGTGGGGAAGGGGTTGTCAATTAACACATTTTCAACCGGAATATTAATGGAACAAAATGTTGATTAAACAGATCAATTAGGCTGAATTCTGTTCAAATTGAATGGTGGGAAGGGTTGGAGGGCCTAAATGTTCATTTTTCTGTTCCTTTTCCCGGGCCACAATTCGACCCATTTGCCTTTGTCACTGCTCCAGAGCTTGAAGGAAAATCATCAGTTCTGCTTGGACATTGCCATTCTGGGAATTCAAGTGGTTCCTGAATTGCATTGAAATATATTGCCTCTGCCCTCCCCAAAACTACAAAACGGGGCACTTGGTTTTGGAATTATCATTGCTTTGTTAAAGCCGTTAAGACTTTTTTATTTCTTGCTGATGTTACTTCAAATAGTAAGAAGTAAGCCAAAGGTGAAAATGGGATTTGATTTCTTTTGGGAGTGGGAATTGATGTAACATCCTGCCCCCAGAAATTCTTTTGCGGTCTATAAATGTGCTCTAAACAAGGCCTGCCTGAGGGCCTGAGCCATATTCGGGCGCTGTGCATGAATCCCTCACTCTCTATAGTATAGATATAGAGAACTCAGATTTTGATCACAACTCATTACGGAAGAGTTGTTTTGAAGAATTACCTCCTGCGGGCTGCCAAAACCATAACCACCATCCTTAAAAGATAATGCAAACCCTACTCCACAATCAATCTCCGACTCTATCTTTGCTCCACTAGATGTCGCAGTGTGGGAGAGAGGCGATTTTGGTTTTGCTGCACATCAGATGGTCTTTTGGCTCATTTATGCGCAGTTTGGAGCTGGTTCAAGTGCTCTTTATTGGTCAACATATGATGGAAATGCCTGCAGATTCTCCAAAATGATTGTAACAATCTTGGTCACTAATCTCCAGTTCTGCAATATATTATTCACAAGGCTTAACATATGTGCAAAGCTGGCCGTTGCCAAGGGGAAAAAAAGTTAGACTTTGAAATCTTACTCAAGATTTGTTTACCCAAAAAACAGAAATAAAATCCAAGAATAATAGTCTCAGAAATGGTGCATAAAAACAGATTGAAATTTCTTGTCTCCCTCTAAGTTGAGTTTTTTTTTGCGTGCTAATGTTTCCCCGAGAGGAAGAGATGAACCAAGGGCCAGTTTTCAAGCTACTGATTTTACTTTGTGATATGTTATTCTTGAGTTTATGGTGAATTTTGAGAATTACAATTTTGAAAGACTATTTGTTTCAAGCAAGGAAGTTATTCTTGGCAGAGTACTTGGTATCATAACCCATCATTAGTATAGTTTACAACTTGTTTGACACTATTTTCTGCTATTATCGTGCCAACTGTTGTTTAGCTGGCTGCACTCGTTTGTTAATGTATCAGAGGAAATCCGTGTTTGCAGCTCTGCATGTGCTGCACTGTTTGTTCCATAGTTTGAGATAAACTGAAAACATTGTTTTAGATTTAGTTTAGTTTATTATTGTCATTCTAATATGATTGTAATATGAATTATAATACGAGTTGGCAATCAAGTTTTGAGCAAAACAAAGCAGGGATTTGATGTCAACTGGATGAAGGTTCATAGTGCAAGGGTATGCAACTCCCAAACCCTTGACTTCTACTACCTGACTTCTAGGAGAATGATCGGGTAGGAGATGCTGGGGAAAATCGCCCTACCTCCAGATTGAACCATATCACTGTTGTTTCATTGTCACTGGGTCTAAATCTTGGGCCTCCCAGCACTGTGGGAGTAGCTTCAATTGTAGACTGGTTGCAGTTGTTGAAGAAGGTGGCTCATCACCACCTTCTCTAAGGCAATTGGACTTGAGCAGTAAATGCCAGCAATAATCCTGTAAGTGAATGAAGCAAAGGCCTGGGCTAAGATTGAAAATAGGAGAGAGAACATGATAAGTGGTCCTCGAGAAGCAGTGAAGAGTGGGCGTCAAGATTGGGTTTTAACAAGCAGTAGGAAGACGAGGAAGTCTTATGGAGTTTAGGAGGACAGGAGGTTTCAAGTACCAGGACAGAACAAATTGGGAAAAGCATCGGTGGCATTATGTTTTGAATCGCTGGCCCAAATCAAAGACCCTATAGCAAGCAAGATAGACCACTCCTGCTAAATGCAATGGACTGACGTGTAGTACGCAAAGGAGTGGAACGTGGGCCTTTTTTTCATCCATTTTAGTAACCTGACCCGACCCGACTCGCAGTGTAATCAACATTGCGGGGGATCAGTTTGTGTTAATAAATTATAATTCAGAAAATGAGAAGAATATTTTTCCCAAATAACTTTTATTTTTACGAGGATGTCGATCTTTGGTGCGGAGACGGAAGCCGGTTACGGAAATGGGGCCAAAAATTCCCAATGCATCTGCCCATGACCGTACTATGTCTTTTTCGTCGGGTGAGGATCTTTGGCCTAAACCTTCCACAGGATGGCTCACCACCCGTGCTTGCCAGTTTCCTGCCTGTTAATCTTGCTCTTGCCTGAAGTGGGGCCCCAGACATGAACTTCTCCAGGAAGCCTACTCGCGGGTTGAAGCTTCCCTTCATAAGCCCCACCCCTGAACAACCCCGCCTGCTAGTTAAATAATGGTCCATGTTTCTGATGTTCACAAACAATTCAAAATGGGCTATGCCGAGCTTTGTGCTCCACTGCTGGGCTCGTGAGAAATTGAGTGTCAGAGAACAATGGTGCTCAGCTGTGGGTCTTTCACATTCAAAATCACTGATGTGGGAACCTTATATTTACACCCAATCATAAGGACTAGGAGTAGGTGCTGATTGTTTTTAAACAGACTTGAGGCAGTGAGCATACCACTAGGTCCACTGAGCCTTTCTTGCTCTTGATTTGGTCTATCTACGCCTCTAACCCAAAGCATTAGCAAAGGTGATTTTTAAAAAAAAATAGTATTTTCAAATTTCTCTGTTATTCCCTGTTAAATCTGTTAAGGTATAGGAGCCTGAAGACTGCAACAACCAGGTTCAGGAATCGCTACTTCCCCACAGCCATCAGGCTAATAAACCTGGCTCGGACAAAACTCTGATTATTAATAACCCATTATCTGTTATTTGCACTTTATCAGTTTATTTATTCATGTGTGTATATATATATATATATATATATATATATAATGGTATATGGACACACTGATCTGTTTTGTAGTAAATGCCTACTATGTTCTTTGTGCTGAAGCAAAGCAAGAATTTCATTGTCCCATACAGGGACACATGACAATAAACTCACTTGAACTTGAAATCATGTTCAATTGTTTCTGCTTCATTGGTCATAATCTACTGGTCCTTTTTCGAGGTTGTGTCTTCCAATGAAAATGAAAATCTTCATCTTTACTTCCGTGTTGTTAAGTTGCCAACCAGTGACACAATCTTTTCCCATTTATCTTTGTCATTCCATATCTTGGACATTTCAACTTTCGAAGTCACCGTTCCCTTGCTAAAGCCAACATCTTACAAACTTTTCTTTGTGTCGGTAATTAATTTGTTCCAGTGCCATTATGATGAGGCTTTTGCTGCTCAATTTCCATGGCTTGGACGTGTACATCGATATCATGTCTCTCGCCATGGACCTGTGAGTACAAGAAACAGGGGTCTAAATTGGAGCTCCAACAGCCCAAGAATGATTCTTCATTAAAAGCTCCATGTCAAGGTTGCTCCATTATGTTGGACGTTGAAAGATACAAGGATTATGGATGAGTTGCCAGAAGAAGTAGTTGAGGCAGGTACAATAACAACATTTTAAAAGACACTTGGATAGATACATGGGATAGGAAAGGTTTAGAGGGATATGGGCCAAATGCACGTAAATGGGACTAGCTCAGATGGGTCGGCATGGACGAGTTGGGCCGAAGGGCCTATTTCTGTGCTTTATGACTCTACGATAATCATTGGCCGACCCTTACTGACAATGTCCATAGCTGATGTGTCAATGCCCCAAGCAATGATGAAGCCATAATGTTCTGCACAACATGTGACTGCGTCTATACTTAACTCTTTGTACCTTTCCGTTCTGCTGTTAACTAGATCATTATGGAGCCCATTACAGAAATAAATCTGCATGGCATTCTCTGTTATTAAGGGAACAAATGACTTCTAATCTCCAGTCTTGCCAAGACATGTCTATTTAGCATTTATGTTCTCCGGTTATGTGACTTGAACTGCAGTCAAATCATCTGCTTTCATCTATATCATCGAAACCTGTCATGTTTAAAATATCTCAATGATGTCATCTCTCAATCTTCTTATCACCAGTGAAAACAAATCCTGGACTACTTTAAATAAAGAATTTCTTTAAAGCATCAATCTTGGGCTATCTCTGTGAAGCATTTTGTGGGCTTCCAGCTCCATCTCTTGTCCACCTTTACCCTTGCTATGTTTTAAATATATATATGGGATATATATGTGACTAGCAAAGACAGCACCCATTTTCCATTCCCAATTGCACCTTTAGAAGGGGTTAGTGAGCTGCTGCCTTAAACTGTTACACATGTCTAGTCAAGGCTGCCCCACAGTGCTGTCGGGTAGAGGGTTCTCGCATTTAAACTCCGTGACAATGTTGGAACAATGATCTACTTCAAAGTCAGGATGATACATGAACTTGAGGGGAATATACAGTGGGTGGTGGTCTTGTGTGCCTGAACCTATTGGTGGTAAAAGTTGTTGATTTGGGAGGTGTTTTCAAAGTAACCTAGCCAAGTTGCTGCGTTGCATTGTTTCCAGTAATGGGAGGGCCTAGAACCGGAGGGCACAATGTCCGAATAAAAGGACGTACCTATGGAATGGAGATTAAGAAGTTGGCCGAATGCCGGCCCGTGGCCAACTTCTACCGCGGGCCCGGCATGGACTTACCATCACCCCTGGAGGGGAGCTTCGACCGCCGGCCCTGCGGTGCTTCTGGCTGCGGCGCGGCGGGGACTTTAAATCTTCGACCGCCGGCCTGCGGCCTACACCAACCTAAAGCCGCGGTCTCCGGTGGGGAAGAGCCGACTCTGGACTTACCTGGACTTTTACCTGTCTGCACATCTGGACGCCCGCAGCGACGGCTGCGGAGGGTGGAGGTCCCGACCACGGTGGAAAATGGAGGAGGACTGGCCAAATTTTGTGCCTTCCACCACAGTGATGAATGCTGTGGTGGATTTTTGTGTTAGATTTTTATTGTGTATTGTGTGTTCTTTATCATTGTACCGCTGCTGACATATTCATTTCACTTACACTTTATGTGCAATGTGACGAATAAAACCATATTGTAGTGTATTGTAAGACAAATTTATTTTGACAGAGGGCAGTGAATCTGTGGAATTCATTGCCATGGACGGCTGTGGAGGCCCAAAGTCTTTGGGGTTTTTTTTAAAGCGGAAATTGTTCGGTTCTTGATTAGTAAGGGCATCAAAGGTTATGGGGAGAAGGCAGGAGAATGGGGTCGAGAGGGAATAATAGATCAGCCATGTGCAAGAAGGAACTGCAGATGCTGGTTTAAACTGAAGAAAGACACAAAAAGCTGGAGTAACTGAGCGGGACAGGCAGCATCTCTGGAGAGAAGGAATGGGTGACGTTTTGGGTCGAGACCCTTCTTCAGACCAGACATGATTGAATGGCAGAGTAGACACAATGGGCCAAATGGCCTAATTATGCTCCTGTCTTGTGGCCTTTTGATTATGGTACAATTTGTGGCTGGAACACACAGCAGTAAGAGCACGCCAGTGATACCAGGAATGTATGTGTAGGATGGTGGATGAGGTACCAATGTACCTGGGATATCGGTTGAAGGTAATATGCTAACTACTCTGTGTTATTATAAAGACATTTAACCTTATCCCTCAACACATTCCTTTCCTTATTTAAACCCCTCTCTCTTTGCCCTCAATAGGATTAATTTCTCCTTTGTGTTTGCCAACAGTTTCGTCCTTCCCCCTCTGAAACTGCTTTAATTGAATTCCTATTACTGTCTTGTGCTTTGAGCCAACAGTATGACTCCTTCTATCTTGAAGTGCAGATCTGTCTTCCTGTCCAGTTTAACAGGAAAAATTCCTAATAATATACAAATTTGATCTACAATGTTAATTCCCTCCCCCTTTGACCAATCATCACCTCTAAATCCACAGGTATTGCTGAAGTCAATCCAGCCACCACAACATAGGTCGAGGGTCAAGAGTCAAGTGTTTTATTGTCATATGGCCCAGATAGAACAATGAAATTATTACTAGCTGCAGCACAACAGTGTATGTAAACATAGTACACTGTAAATAATATGATAAACGAGAGAAACAAAAGGTACACATACTCACAAATACACATATCGCCACCGGAAACGTCACCCATTCCTTCTCTGCCTGTCCCGCTGAGTTACTCCAGT
Source organism: Amblyraja radiata (assembly GCF_010909765.2). Taxonomy (NCBI): domain Eukaryota; kingdom Metazoa; phylum Chordata; class Chondrichthyes; order Rajiformes; family Rajidae; genus Amblyraja; species Amblyraja radiata. The sequence goes on from NC_046001.1 coordinate 5,651,695, forward strand.
ATTTTGTGTCCATCTTCGGTTTAAACCAGCATCTGCAGTTCCTTCCTACACAAACCTATTAATGTCAATTCTGGTCATTACATTTGTATGTGGATGCTCCCATGTAAATAGACTATTGTTGGGCAGTCTGTTATACCCATGACAGACCTTTGCTCAACCTCACAGCTGACCCCGAAAGCCCACAGGGAACAAATTACAGCTGTAACATATAACTAGCAGTCAGCCACGCTTGCACCTTCAAAGGACTTCATGCACTAATGTATCGTTGTATAACCAAGGCGCGATCATTTCCTGTCACACACGTTGCACTAAAGGTTCCCCTCTGGGCTGTCAAGTTACAAATGCATCTTAGACATTTCTTTCAGCAGTACCTGAGGATTGAAGATGACTTGTTTCCACTCAGTGGTGTCTTTTTTTTTTGGTTTGGTGATTGAGGAGGCCAATGCAGGAACCGCAGACTTGTGCAGATACGGTGTGATCATGTGGGTGGATAGTCTTAGACTCTGCTACCCTGGGGAAAAGATTGTGGCTATTCATCGTATCTATGACCCTAATTTTTGTTTATATACCACTGTAAGATCACCCTCAAACTCCAACGTTCCAGGGATAAATATCCAGGCCTGTCCAGCCTCTCCTTAACTCTATCCAGCCTCTCCTTAACTTAGAAGCATATGGTGCAATACAAACGTAGAAATGATCCGTTTCAGGACTGGGTGAATGGTGGTCAAGAATAACAAATAGCTATCTCTCCTTTATTCTTCTGCTTTCTACTGCTTCTTTTTTCTTCATTTTCTTTCTTTTCTCATTTTCCTTTTCTCACTTTCTGATATCACACACTTCTTTATTTCTTTTCTATTCTTTTTCTGTCTCCTTTTTATTGTTAAAATAAAAATAATAAGAAGCTGTACATGAATTGTAACATGCTAATATATAATAGGTACCTATGGTACCATATTATTGTACTTACTTCTAATTTAAAAAATGAAAATAAAAAAATAAAAAAAACTCAAACCCTCCAGTTCGAGGATCTTTATTGCACCCTTTCCAATTTAATTACATCCTTCCCACAGCAGGATGACCAGAACTGTGCACAGAACTCCAAAATGTGGCCTTACCAACATCTTATACCGATGTAACTTGACATCCCAACCTCTGACTGATGAAGGCAAGCATGCATTCATTGCCAAAATAATCTTCCACCACCCTGTCTACCTGTGTCACCACTTACAAGGAGCTATGTATCAGCACCCCTAATGGGCCAGTCCCACTTACGCGACTTTTTCGGCGACTGCCGGCACTCGTCATAGGTCGATGCATGTCGCCGAAAATTTTCAACATGTTGCAAATCCAGCGGCGACCAGAACAAGGTACGACTCTTTCGGGCGACTACTCACGACCATAGAGGCTTCACCCCGCGACATGTCGCCTGCATGGTCGTGAGTCATCTCCTCAGTCGCCTAAAGAGTCGTAGCGTCTTTCTGGTCGCCGTTGGATTTTCAACATGTTGAAAGCTTTCGGCGACCTGCAACGACCTATGACAGGTGCCGGAAGTCGCCGAAAAAGTCACGTAAGTGGGACAAGCCCATATGTTTGTGTGTCCTACAGCACTCCCAAGGACTCTCTTATTTACTGTGCATGTCCTTACCTGGCTTTTTCGTACTAAAATGCACCACCAACCATGTATCTGAATTAAACTTCATCTGCCATTCCTTGGCCCAGTTGACCAAGAATATGTGGTAACTAAACTCTGGAATTTCCTCCCAGAACCAGTTCCTCTATTTTACTTGGGTACACACAATTGCTGGGGAAACTCAGCGGGTGCAGCAGCATCTATGGAGCGAAGGAAATAGGCGACGTTTCGGGCCGAAAATACCTCTATTTTACTTTGTTTCTTTCCTGTTCTTTCCACTTTGAGGCTCCTCACAACTTGCCGCTTCAGTCAAACTTTTGATTGCTAGTGCTGATATCAAATTTAGTTTGAGATTATTCGTGTGAAGCATCTGGTTGCTTCACTGCACTAAAGGCAGTGTGTTAAAGCAGGGTGTTGTTGTAGATACTTTCGGCTTTACTACCATGAACAGCTCTATTGTACTGTGATGCTGATGAGATATTCATACACCTGCCATTACAAGGGTAATCCTGTTTAATGCTCTTTTTTTTGCCTAAATCATCTACAATACAATACAATACAATACAATTCAATTTATTATCATTTGGACCCCTTGAGGTCCAAACGAAATGTCGTTTCTGCAGCCATACATTATAAAACAAAAAGACCCGAGACACAACACAGTTTACACAAACATCCATCACATCGTTGTGATGGAAGGCAAAAAAATAACTTATCTCTCCACTGCACTCTCCCCCCCGATGTCAGAGTCAGAGTCAAAGTCAAAGCCCCCGGCTGGCGATGGCGATTGTCCCGCGGCCATTAAAGCCACGCCGGGTGATGCAAGGTCGCGCACCGGGTCTTGGTGTTAGAGCCCCCGGCGTGCGCTCGCAAAGTCCCGCGGCCATTCCAAGCCGCGCAGGGCGGTGCTGTAAGGCCCCGCTCAGGTGCTCTTCAACCCCGCAACTCGGGCGGGAGAAGTCGCCGTTGCGGAAGCCCCGAAAAGCGGTCACCCAGCAGGGACCCGCGGGCTCCCGGTGCCGCCGTCCGCCAAACCCGCAGTTGCAGCCTCCGAATCTCCGAAGGTCGGGTGGCAGAAGCGCTCCACCACAGCTCCGCCCGCTCCGGACTCGGCCAGCCCCGTGACGGTGAGTAGTCGGCAGCTCCGCAGCTGGAACCCCAGGTCGTTCCTGTTGGAGGCCGCTCCACGTTCCAGCCCCAACGACAACGGAGACCCGACAAAGAAAAGGTCAGGTCTCCCGTGCAGGGGAAAGATTTTAAAGTTACCCCCTCCCCCCCACACACATACCCCAACAAAAAAAATAACAAAAACTACATAAAAACGAGACAAAAAATAATAAAACACAGACGGACTGCAGAGGCCGCTGCTGACAAGAGTCGCGCCGCCCACTGTTCCGAGCAAAAATAACTTATGTTCTGCCAAACTGGGATAAGATGTGCTATCTGGTTTCAACTTGCAGTCGGCCTTTAATTTTCTGCTCCAAGTTAGAGTACAAGTGGTAACATTTCATTGAAGTCAGTGATTTTACAAAAAGTTATTTTGTGACCAGTTTGATTGGCGATTGCCAATATTTCTTCAAGCCCAAACAGGATGGGAGTGAGTTGATGCAGGCCCCAGGGCAGATTTGTGGCTGGGCTTGAGGTGAAAATATATTTAAAGGCTCTAAAGTTACCGGTTGTAATGAAAGTCCATTTTAAAATCTAGATCCAGTTGATACTTCAGAAATCCTGTCGGTGCTAAAATTATTATAGTTCAAGTCAATATGGTCACACAACACAGCTTTGTTCCCACGTTATCTATTGGCACGTGAAGATTAGCTCTCTGTGCATCATTGATGCGTGCTGATGAGATAATGTGTTCAAGTATTAAACTACAGAAGAAATTGCACGCACGATAGCACTGTATGTGTGTCAATCTCTGTGTTGATAATGTCTCAATTAGCCTAGTGTGCTGAAGATGTGCTTGTGGAAGTAGAAGTGACAATATATGTATATGTATATATATATGTGTGTGTGTGTGTATGTGTATATATCTATATCACTAAAACTCTGTTCTTGACCGTTTTTGGCGATCTGTGCTGTGATTTCCGAGAGAACGCCGCCACCTACGGCCGTCATTTTTGGCCACCTAGCTCAGAGCCCCCCTCTGCCGCATGTGTGCCGAGGATTTTTCCCGTCGATTAAAAATGACAGAGATATTCATGTTTTTACAAAATTCCCCATTCTCTCTGTTGCCCCTGCTGGCGGCAGGGGGGAGGTACTATAAAACCAGGAAGTGGTGTGCCTCAATCAGTGTCTGCAAGCTGGAGGAAGGCAGAGGGTCACGTTTCTCTGAGCTGTGAATAACACTGAACACATGTCTACTCAAATGTAAGTGCCCTTAGTGGTTCTAAAATGCTTGCAGAATGTGTCTATTGGTTCTAAAGCTTGCAAAAGAATGTCTATTGGTTCTAAAGCTTGCAAAAAAGGTCTATTGGTTCTAAAGCTTGCAAAAAAAGGTCTATTGGTTCTAAAGCTTGCAAAAAATGTCCATTGGTTCTAAAGCTTGCAAAAAAATGTCCATTGGTTCTAAAGCTTGCAAAAAAAATGTCCATTGGTTCGAAAGCTTGCAAAAAAATGTCGATTGGTTCTAAAGCTTGCAAAAAAATGTCTATTGGTTCTAAAATGCTTGCAAAAAAATGTCTATTGGTTCTAAAGCTTGCAAAAAAATGACTATTGGTTCTAAAGCTTGCAAAAAATGTCTATTGGTACTAAAGCTTGCAAAAAAAATGTCTATTGGTTCTAAAATGGCTCATACTAGCGCTCCAGAAAGCCCCCCCCCCCCCTCCCTCCTGGTTGGCTTGGGTGTGTCTTGAAATTGAAAGGCACTACTTACTGCAAATGGTGGCATGAAGTTGAAAGGCACTACTTACTGCAAATGGTGGCTTGGGAGCTTTGGCTTGAAGTTGAAAGGCACTATTACTGCAAATGGTGGCTTGGTTGCTTTGGCTTGCAGTTGAAAGGCACTACTTACTGCAAATGGTGGACTGGTTGCTTTGGCTTGAAGTTGAAAGGCACTGCGTACTGCAAATGGTGGCTTGGGTGTGGCTTGAAGTTGAAAGACACCACTTACTGCAAATGGTGGCATGAAGTTGAAATGCACTACTTACTGCAAATGGTGGATTGGTTGCTTTGGCTTGAAGTTGAAAGGCACTACTTCCTGCAAATGGGGGGGCGTGGGTGTGGCTTGAAGTTCAAAGGCATTACTTACTGCAAATGGTGGCTTGGGTGTGTCTTGAAGTTGAAAGGCACTACTTACTGCAAATGGTGGCATGAAGTTGAAAGGCACTACTTACTGCAAATCGTGGCTTGGGAACTTTGACTTGAAGTTGAAAGGCACTACTTCCTGCAAATGGTGGCTTGGTTGCTTTGGCTTGAAGTTGAAAGGCACTACTTACTGCAAATGATGGCTTGGTTGCTTTGGCTTGAAGTTGAAAGGCACCTCTTACTGCAAATGATGGTTTGGGTGTGGCTTGAAGTTGAAAGACACCACTTACTGCAAATGGTGGCATGAAGTTGAGAGGCACTACTTCCTGCAAATGGTGGCTTGGGTGTGGCTTGAAGTTGAAAGGCACTACTTACTGCAAATGGTGGCTTGGGTGCTTTGGCATTAAGTTGAAAGGCATTACTTACTGCAAATTGTAGCTTGGGTGCTTTGGCATTAAGTTGAAAGGCACTGCAAATGGTGGCATGAAGTTGAAAGGCACTACTTACTGCAAATGGTGGCTTGGGAGCTTTGACTTGAAGTTGAAAGGCACCTCTTACTGCTAATGGTGGCTTGGGTGTGGCTTGAAGTTGAAAGACACTACTTACTGCAAA